>NC_064864.1:25870137-26170137 GCF_024139225.1 Suncus etruscus
GCATTTTTATGTAGCAAGGAGCCAAAACATTACACATTTATAGGTAAAAGTCAATGTCTGTGAAATCAATGAATGGATTTCTTGGTTTCTGTATTCCTTTAACAAGAGAATTAAGCATATATATGAGCCCTCTTCTTGAATGGTAGTGCAAAGAGGTCTGCTTAAATCCAAGTAGTTGCACAATTATACTAAAATATTCAGGAAATTATTTTCAACTGATATTATAAATATAGAAAAAGTGGGAGAGGAGCATAAGCTATGATTTTAGTTTCATATACTTTATATTTTATTGCTCTTTTTTTTCTTTTGATGGTCTCATCTTCACTTTATTTCTGGGTTGTTTTTAAGTTTCTCACATTTTACATTTCTCATATACCAAGGAGTTTATCCTGGGATATCTTGTCATTTTTACTCTATTTTGTTCCCTGAATATATAACTTATATGTTTGTAATTTTTATTTGAATGTTTATCATGGTCTAGGATTGACTATTTAAATGCTTATTTCCTACTACCAATTCTCATGCAAGTGTTTTGCTTACTGTCTACTGATTTTTCATCTGTTCTTTGGTGCTTAAAATGACCATTCTTAATATCCTTCCTCTTCTACATATAATATAATATTTAGGCTAGATGTAAACTTATAAAAAGACAAGGATAGCCATCAAGTTTGAAATGTTTAGTTTCTTATTTGGTGAAAGATCCTGGGGCAGAAACACAAAGGCATACTCATAATTTGGCTTATGGGAGACATTTAGAGGACTGGAGTAAAAGAAAAAATTTATAAATTCATCACTAATTAATGCCTTAGACACATTTCCCCATGCTATTTAAAAGAACTTGCTTTGGTGGTTGAATATATTTTGTGTTCACTTCACCATCTCAAACTTTCATTTCATTATTATGATTAGTGGACATTCTTACCCATAGAAAAGTGAGTTCTGTGCATTTTTTATCTTGTAGATGTGTTACTACTCTAGAAAATAAATTTTTATAAGACTCAACAGAACGGGTAAGCCTGTGATAAACAAAAATAAATTTTAAAAAGTGAGTTCACTAAGGAGTTATGGTGGATAGAGAGAGAGAATATTGAGTTCATGGAGAGATTCTGACACCCTAGTGAGTTTGGAAATAAAATATTAATTGCCTGGAACTCCATTATTAGCAGCTTTAAAAATGAAGTGGCTAAATTAATATATATCTATATAATGGGTTTGTTAATTAAAAATTATAATCTTCTAAGTACTTCTCAGTTTCCATTATTTTAAGAAAACAAACCATTGATTATGGGCTCTCTTAATTTTCTTCACTGCAATAACACTTAATTTTTCATTTTATATAAATAAATTAGTTTCTCATTTGCTGGTTCTCTGATTTTATCAATTATTTCCCACCTGTAACTTATTGGAACCACTAATTTTCCTTCATTGGTGTGAACATTTAAGTGTTAGATTAAATTCCACATTTCTAATTACTTGATAATTTTCTAGACTGAAATTTAATAAATCATTCTTTTACTACAACAATTACTTCCTGTATTATTCTGGATAAACTTTTAAAGCATCTATTATATCAGAATATTGAGGTTGACTTTTATTTTATTTCTGCATTAAATTACTCAAGAGACCTAGAATCTTGAAGTCCTAGGTATAAATTTAACCCCTCTGAATTTAATTGAATTTGATTTTAATTTAGAAGTTTGCATTTTGGAGTGATTACACAGGGGTTAGGAAATTTGCCTTGCATGCAGCTGAACTGGATTAGATCCCCGGTATCCTATATAGTACCTCGAGCCTGCCAGGAGTTATTTTTGAGAGAAGAGCCAGAAGTAACCCCTGAGCACTGTTGAGTGTGACTCAAGCAATAAAAAGAAAAAAAAGAAAGTTTGCATGGTACTATCTACAAGAAAATATATTAATAAAATCATTATAAGTTACAAGTACATATGAGAATTACCATATAATATGTATAATAATTTTGTGTAAACAAAAATAATACTGAATATGACACTAATCTTTAAACCTTTGTTTGAGAAGTTTGTCCCTATCAGAAGTATTCTCATATTGAAGAATTTATCCAACTTACTAATTTAGAAAGTATTTCCATGATTTTTTTAACCTAGAGAACACTGGAAAAGAGAAAGTGTTCCTCTTAAGTCTCCTTTAATGGTTGAAGCTTTGGATATATGGTAAGTAATATTAATTGCAATTAATTATTGTAATAATTAATCATATATTTTATATAATATAATATAATATAATATAATATAATATAATATAATATAATATAATATAATATAATATAATATAATATAATTATAATTAATTGTAATAATTATTGTAATAATTAACAGTAATATTACTCTTCACTTGAGTTAGCAGGCATAGAAGACATTTGGCTATTCCTTTTTAACAAGTAAAATGATTCCAAAGCAAAGTTTGTCACAGCAGATACTGGCAAACATTGTGCCCTTAGAGACTATATATAAGATTAGTACACAGACCACTAGATATCTTCTGCATTACAGCTCTTTTATATAACAGCTAATTATTTCATTGGCCATGTAGGCATAACACTGCAGGTTGGAGCAGCAAAAGAAACAGAAATCTCTGGATTTGGCATCAAAAAATTAGTAGTCACCTGCCAAGTTTTGCTATTAGCTTCTTGTTGCCTGCTCAGAAACACTTTCATTTCTCAAAGCTCAGCCAAACACAATGTTGAATCTTGCCTGTATTGTCTGACAGTTTTACTGCCCTCCAGTAGCTGGTTTGATGTTAGTTTGTATTTTCTCCTTCCTCTCATTATCTATCATCTGCTGGACTGATTTTTTTTTTGTCTTTTTCAGAATATCTCTAAAAGGTTAATGCTTGGATTGCTGGTGCTCCTTGAACAGCTAGCTGCTCAGTACTTAGTACCTTGAAACTATTTCTTTTTATTTTCTGTTTGCATTATTGAAGGATTGTTGGAGACAACTATCTGTCCAGTATTCTGAATTTATCTTATCTTTTTATTGACATTAAAACCATACCTGTGATCTCTCATTGGATATATACCCCACCTGAGATTAAAATGATCAATGATGAGGGAAGTCATTACTCCAGTGAATCAATTTCTGCATAAAAATGTTAACAGTGTTATTAATCATAATGACTCTTTTTTTTTTTTTTGGATTTTTGAGCCACACCCGTTTGATGCTCAGGGGTTACTCCAGGCTAAGCGCTCAGAAATTGCCCCTGGCTTGGGGGGACCATATGGGAAACAAGGGGATTGAAACGCGGTCCTTCCTTGCCTAGCGCTTGCAAGGCAGACAGATCCTGCGGACTGTTTTATCCTGATGAGATAAAAAGTTCCTAAGCAAAACCTTAGTGAGTTCATTTTCCCACTGGAAGTCAAGCGGGAGCACGAAGAGGTGAATATGAAATATGAATTATGAAATATGAAATGAATGAGACCACATAGAATGCATGGGGACTTGCGTCTAGAAAGACGAAGACAAATTTATTTTTTGAGCTGGGTAGCTTTTAAGGGTTGAGGTTTGGAATGCAGGGTGTAATTTTTGACATCAAAGAGAGTGGGAGATAGTTAGGGAAACAGAATGAAAGAGGTGGCTAAAATTTGCACATTAAAGAACCGATACTGAAGTTGAAAAGAAGTTTTGTTTTGGGTTAGCTTTGTTTTGGGTAAGCAGGAGAAACAGGTAATTTTCAGGGAAGTGGGAAGAGAGAGAAATGTTTTAGAGTTTTTGGGGAAAAACTGAAAATTGTTTTACTATGAGCTAAGTTTTTGGAAAAACATGATCTTGGCGCCAAAGTAGCAAAGATTACAAGAGTTGGTTAGTGGGAGACTTTCAGCGGGATTTGTACTGTCCTCCTTTGTTAGAAAGAATTACTAAGGCCTGATTTTTAATAATGGTTAAAAATAGGTAGTTACAGCCACTTTAGAATTATGGCCAAACACTCCACGCAAAGGGTCAACTGATTTTGACTGCTGTAAGCGGGCCTTTTTGGCAAATAATTATTTTTCAGGAGTGCAACACTTTTTTGATGTGTGCCCTTCCTGAGTGGGGCGCAACAGACAACACCTTACCTCTAGCGCCACCTCACTGGCTCCGACTCATTTTTTTTTTAATTTAGTCTTTGAACATTAATTAAGACAGAAAAAAAAAAAAAAGAAAAGCAAAATAGTGCTCAATTGTATCATCTAGATTATCTGTCTCCCACCCCACTTCTCCCATAACTCATTGTTGTCACTGTATAAGACCTGATCACGGTTTTTCACATAAGCTTGAATCCTTGAGCACAGAGCCAGAAATAAGCCCTGAACACTCTCTGGTAATGCCCAGAACAATAAAAGTACAACAAAAACAAGAATATACTATATCCATAACTAAATGAGAATATAAACTATAAATTTACCTATAGATTTAGAAATGCCTAAATCAAATGTAATTATTAACTTTTATAGTAATACTTTAATATAATTGATTTTTAAAGTTTAGATGTCAGTAAATATTTAGTATCAAAGGTCACATAGTATAGGCTTTGCAGACCTGGTGGCCCCTATGTATCTACTTAACATAGTAAGAAAAATAGCGTTATTCTAATAAAAGACTATCTTATTTTGAAAATAACAACAGGAAATAAACTGAAATGGGCCCACCGTGTATAAATTTCAACTTATTTTAAGCAGTTTGAAATTTACAGATGCCATTTAATTTAATTTTACTATGTATAAGGTAATGATCACTCAACAGTTGATCAAATGAAGGTTCTGAGAATTCAAATAACCTAAGTTCTATAGAATCAAACATAAACACAGTCTAATTTTAAAGTCTAGCTCCCAGCTACTACACTTACATAGTGACAATTACTAGCCTGTATTTATACTTAACATTTAGTGTGCTAAACTTTGCCTTTACTTTATTTAACTATAAGCTCCCTAGGAGGTAGATACAATTAGCATTCTCTGTTTGCAAATGAAAAACCAACACTTGGGAAATCTGAGAAAATTTTCCAAGGTCAACAAAAAGTGCTTCTATCTTTGTTCAAATTAACTTATTCTATTTAATTCAGTAACTAAATTAATGAAATTATTCTTTAAATGTGACCTTTATGACCATAGGCATATATAGAGGGCTAGGTTTATTTAAAAGCTCTTGAATTCTGGTAGGTGCTTTGAGATTTCCAGTGCATATTTTTTAATCTGAAGCTTTGCTTTGATTGTAACTTTATTCCATTAATTCTGTCTTATGAGGAATAATTTTATGAAAAGGCTAAACAGATGATTGTGGTGGGAAGTTAATTAGAATTTTTAATTAAAATTACCCTTCCTCCAAAATAAAAAAGGCAAGAAATGGTTTAGAAGTATAATTGCTAATCTCTACATTTAGGAAACTGTATATTAAGACATTTTCCCCCCTATGGATTGAAAAACACCAAGTATAATTTAACATACCACAAGTAAACGTACTTGCCTTAAATAAAGGCTAAATGCATATATCAATAAGGTTGCATTTAATTTACCAGTGATAATTCTGTTAAATCCTGCATAGTCTATAATTGAGAATTAATTCTGTTTCATTTTCCTCCCTTGGATTCCTCATTTATCATTTTCAGAAATATACTCGATTATTTTAAATAAATTCTCAGTGAGCCTGCCTGGCTTTTACATTTGTATTTGCGTGTCAGTATGGAATTTGTATATGTGTGTATTGTGACCTGAGGAGTGAACAATGGAAAAAGGACAAGTAGGCATATGTATGAGGATGTCTGAATATCTATTCATTTTGAAGTATGAATGAATTTCTAAACATGTTACCTTTTACTTAAGCATTAGTACTTACTCTTTTATGTATTTAACAACAGTAGTAATTTTCCACACAATCTAATATTATATTAGGGAAACAGGAATTTATCTCAATAAGTGAAGTGTTGTTAGGAGCGTTTTCTTCCCTGAGTTTTTCTTTCATGGGTTGGTGAGGGATGGGTTTGTGGAAAAATGGTTAACACCTAGAAGGATGCTCAGGGACAGTAATTTGTCTTTGTGTTCAATGCAAGGGGTTCAGTCAGCACTGCTTACAAATTAAAGACCTCAATCCCTACTATAGCAACTCTATAGTTACTATCTTTATAGTCCAACTTGTTTTCTGCTTTTGTAATAATATATAAGCTAATTTTAGTGAATCTTTTTTTGGGAGCGGGGGAAGGGTTCGTCCACACTGGGTGACGCTCAGGGTTACTTCTGGCTATGTGCTCAGACATCGCACCTGGCTTGGGAAGGCCATTTGAGATGCCGGGGGATAGAACTCCAGTCTATCCTAGGCTAGTGTTCACAAGGCAGACAGATGCCTTACAGCCCCCTATTTTAGTGAATCTTTTAACTCAAAAATTTTAATAACTTATCTATCTATAAATTTCTGAAACTGTTCACTTTTTATCTATGCATATAATCTTGGTAATTTATTATGGAATATACTGGAAAGATAAACCTATTTATTCAGCTTGTATTAAGTTAAACTTGAATGTGATGCTCATATCAGTGACTAAATATAAAACTCACACCAGTGGTTATAAGGATTATATTAAGTTCTAAAATATTTTAATTTGATTTTCAATAATATAAATCATTTTATATGTACATATATAAATATAATATGATTTATATTGTTTAAAATAAAATAAAAATGTATATATATATATTGGCTTTTGTGCCATACCTGGTTACTCTCTGGAGTTACACCTGGCTATGCAAATGCACTAGGAAATTGCTCCTGGCTTGGGGACCATATGGGATGCTGGGTGATCCAACCATGGTTCCTCCTAGCTAGCATGGGCAAGGCAGCACCACCGCTCTGGCCTCAATCATTACATATTATTATAAATTATTACATAGAGCAGTTTTTGCTTATTGAAATTTTGAGTAGAACATAAAGATTTTCCATGTAATTTACATCCACCGTGCTCATGATGCTCACTGTATAAAAATTTATAATAATTCATAGTCAATATTGAAATAATATTGACTAAAAGCAATGCTCTCCATTAAGAGTTACTCTTTATGTAGTTCTGAGTTTTGAAAAATATTTAATAATATTATTTAATTAATAATTCCAAAGGAACATTATATTATTGCTCTAAAAATTAGCTGAGTTTTATTCATTGTTCCCCATTCTAACTCCCTCATCTCACCTTCTAAGCATTTGAGTTGAACTACTATAACTTTTGTTTTCTCTATAATTTTTTCATTTTTTTAGAATATTGTATTGTTGGCTAACATAGTATATACATCACTTCATATTTACCAATTTATATGGTAGTATATATCATGTGGTACTTAGAGATGTTAGGGGATGTTTCTAGAAATATTAGTTCAATATTAGGGTCAGGATACAGTGCTACATAGGCCATGCAGTTCGGGGCCGACCTGATGGTACTTGAGGATATTTAGGGCTACTCTTAGCAATACTTAGAATGTTGTGTGGTACCAGCTCTAGAATCTGTTTGAGTTCATTCCTACTATATACTACCACTGTTCTATTATCCAGCACAAGTTTACTTTTTGTACTCTGTGATATGCATTTTAAATTTCCATAGTTTTAACATTGGATAACTTATTTTATTAATGATTATCAAATAACTAATGTTTGACTAATTAATATTAATAAAGTATACATTTAAATTAATTGGGGTCAGATAAATAGCATATGCTTGCAATGCACTTAGCCTGCCCTGTTCTATCTCAAGCACCACATCTGGTTCCCAGGAAAATCACGAGAAATAGTGCTTCCTGAGCATATAGTAAGCAATTGACCTGAACACAACTGATGTGACCCAAAACATATATATTACATGTAGATATATGATTAGTTCATTATTTGTTTGTTTGTGCCACACTTGATGACACTCAGTGGTTACTCTCTAGGCTAAGTGCTCAGAAATAGCTCCTGACTTGGGGAACCATATGGGATGCAGGGAGATCGAACTGCAGTCCCTCCTAGGCTAGCACGTGCAAGGCAGATGACGCCTTATCACTTGCGCCACTGTTCTGGCCCCATGATTAATTCTTTTGACAAATATTTTTTTTATGGATCATGGTTTTGGGAAATTAATACCAACTTGGGTTGGACAACCTAATATGCCTGAAGCCTAGAGTTGGTCTTATGCCAGAAAACTTCAGGGGTAAGGTCTCTGTGTATTTAGGCCAAGGCTTTTTCTTTCCATTCCATGTCCTCTATATTTTGCTGGGCCTATGCAAACAATTTCCACACTAACACAGTCTTTGCTGTGCTCCTTTGACTCATTCTTAATGAATTATTGTATTATGATCAATTGTGTCAACAATACTACAGCTTTTAAAGTTAAGGGAGTTGCATAAATTTTGTGGCTTTGGATTGCTTTGTGTAAGAAATATTATAATGTGCTACAATCTGAGGGCTCGAGGGACAAAGTAAATGTACATGTTAAAACAAATAAAAAAATGTAAATTTATGTGAAAAAATACATAGCACACATTCTAACAGGTTTAATTACAGTGTTTATTAAGGCTAAATTTTTATCCTAATAAGAGTAGAAATTGAGTTAGTACATAGATATGTCCAATCTCTGCGGCTATTGCCATTATTTTTTAATTAATATGTTTTATTAATTTTTAAATAATGTCTTTATTTAAATACTGTGATTACAAACATGATTGTTGCCATTATTTTTAATAATTTTTTTCATGATTTTCCTGCTAGACATTTTTCAGACATGTATTCAGTTCAAAAATTAGGTGTTTATAGGAAACAATTATGCCAGGTTTCTAACAATTTAATTAGAAATGTTGCTATTTCAGTGGCCAGAGATATACATAGTGTTAGGGCATTTTCTTTGCACAAGGCCAACCCAGAATGGACGCAAGTTCAATTCCAGCATCTCATATGCTCTCCCAAGCCGACCAGAATCAATTTCTGAGTGTAGAGCCAGGAGTAACCCCTGAGTGTCTCCAGTGTAGCCCCAAGACAAACAACAACAATAAAGAAATATTTCCATTTTTAAAGATAATTTATTTCAAAAGACTGAAAGGAGATATATATTTCTTCATATATTTTTATATGTATTTTCTAAATAGATATAATTCTCAGTGTACATTTCATTATGTAAATTTATTTCCCCATCCCTTTTTTGGATTTGTTTAGTAAGAAACAATTCTACTAGGTAAGTTCCTCTTGGGTTCTGAGTTCATATTAGAACCAGGTTATCTAGATTGTTTAGCTTGATATTTTTAGCCCCATATACACCTGTAGTATCATGTTGCATTGTTCCTGTTTGCATAGGCACATTAAAATGGGAAAATCTTATGCATGGAAAGCAGTTTTGGTCTAATATAATAGAAACTCATAAATCTTATATTTCTGGGGCATTTCCTCATGAACATTTGCCATAGTGATTTGTCTTAGATTTTAATCAATCTGACATCAACCATTCACCCCTGATCCTTGAATCCTATCTTTGGAACTAACACTGTTTTCTACAACAGCACCAGAAATCAAACTCCTACCAGAGAATGCCCTAATGCTGCTCTGGCACTGATTTGCTCCAGAGTGGATTCATTTGAGACCCTGACGATTTGGAAACAGCCATTACTTGCTTTCAGGGCAGGTTTTACTGCATCAACATGTAACAGTGAGATGAAACCAGAAGATGCTCCATAACACCTTGATTTCGAAATGACATCTGTGCAGAAACCAAAACCCTTAATTATAGAAGCTTTAATGTGACAACAATGATTGAGAAGAACTTTTATTGGACCATGAAAAAAGACTTTGAGATTAGACAACTTAGTATGCCTGGAGCCCATAGTTGGTCTTATGACAGGATGCTTCATGGGTAGGGTCTCCCATGCTAATTGTCACTGTATCATTCCAATTTTAGTATATTTGCTGCCAAAGCGAGCACAGGGTCTCCTTTTTTAAACCAGATTTTCTCTTTTTATTTTCCCCAATTTTTGCTGCACCTTTGCAAAAAAACTGCTACCACTCCTTTTTTTTTTTTTAATTTTGTTTTCTTTTTTATCTTTTAAATACGGGCTTCTGACTTTTTCATAGAATCTTGGGACACAAAATACTTTGTTTTGCCTCATATTCTGAATATTTCTGTAAAATTAAGAGCAAAATGTAAAAGAAAGGTTGGAAGTCAGGGACCAAGTGGTCAGAGGTGCATTAATGGGAATAAAAGGAGAGAAATAAATTGTCAAACTAAAGTCAACAACAATAGAATCAAAAGACCTAAACATTAACAATAGAAACTTTAGTGGGCCTATTATAATGGCAGCTGAGGGGACAAAATGTGGTAGAATAGGATGCCCTCTGGAAACATTGGTAGAGAGAGCTCAACACTAGTGGGGGGAATGAACCTGATTTCACTGGATGTCTAAAATTCAATTATAAAGGACATTGTCGATCACAATGGATTCAATAAAATAACATTTAAAAATAAATGTAATTACATTATGAATGTCTATGTCTGTACTATAAAGAAATATGGAAGATAAAACAATACTATCTCTAGCTTCATATGTGTACACATTATAAACATACATATATATTTAGAGAACCTCCTGTTGCTTACCTTTCTTAATATTTATGACAAAATAGGCTTCTTTTATATACTGTCAAATCTAAAGTGCTCTCATATTTTACAATATTTTAATCCATGGGGGAAAGATGGTTCTTTTTTAAATTAACATCAAAGTAGAAGTTTATTTTCAAGATGGGAATTCAAATATTTGAGCATATTTTTTACTTGGCAAGCCATTTCCTCCCCTAGGAAAGATAAGAGGCCATTAAATCTAGCCCAGTAGACTGAGAATTCAGCAAATCCAATGACAGATAAGAAATTGAAATATGAACTGCATATCAAATTCTGAACTTGAGCAGTTTGTGGAAAGAAATGTATCAATGGGTTTGCTGTGAGTGTGTGTTTAGAAATCATGTATTTTAAAAATTCTGAGTAAAGGGAATTGAAAAATAATAGTAGCCTACTTAACTATGGCTTAAAAAATAAAAACAGCAATCATCAGAAATCAGTATCAAATTATTTGTGCTCTTCCAGTTTTATAGAGCAATAAGTTGTAAATTATTATGAGAATATTCTTTTTTCAAACTTGTGTTCAATATAATGGTGATTTAGTAAAAATTTAAACCTTGTATACACTTTCCTCATTATTGATTCTAATAAGATTCTCTATGAGGACACACCATTTATGACTACTGAAATATAAAGTTATAATTGTAATATTGGCAACAGAGAGACAAAATACAAAATTTCATATTTTGCTTTTTTTCTGTAATTGTCTGTGACTACATTTCCTTAGATTGTAAGTACTTGGTACTGTGATTCTCATTAAAATGTTGTTAAATCTATGTCTTTTATTTTGTATTCAAACACTGCAATAGTTATGCTTAGAAATATCTCTGTGCCTCATAAGAAATTATACAGTATTACTATTTTTCTCTAACATGAATCTTGTGAGTGGAATTATTGTGGGCTCATACATTCTACTGACATTTTCCATAGTGCTCCTTACTCAAAAATACCTTGATCTTGGGCCAGAGAGATAGCATGGAGGTAAGCCATTTGCCTTTCATGCTAAAGGTCATTGGTTCAAATCCCGGCATCCCATATGGTCCCCCGAGCCCTCCAGGAGTGATTTCTGAGCACAGAGCCGGGAGTAACTCTTGAGCACTGCCGGGTGTGACCCCCCACCAAAAAAAAAAAAAAAACCTTGCTCTCAGTTTAGTGATCTGCTGTCACTCTTTAGCCTCACTGTATTTCTTTTTTTTTTTTTTTTTGCTTTTGCTTTTTTTGTTTGTTTTTTAATTTTTTTTTTTTGGTTTTTGGTTTTTGGGCCACACCCGGCACTGCTCAGGGGTTACTCCTGGATGTCTGCTCAGAAATAGCTCCTGGCAGGCACGGGGGACCATATGGGACACCGGGATTCGAACCAACCACCTTTGGTCCTGGATTGGCTGCTTGCAAGGCAAGCACCACTGTGCTATCTCTCCGGGCCCTTGTTTTTTAATTTTTATTTTGATCAAAGTGGCTTACGTATCTTTCACAGTCGTATATTAGGTACATATTAACATTGAATCAGGGGAATACCCACCACCAAATCTGTCCTCCCCCCTTCCTCGTTCCCTTTCTGCAACCCATATTCCCCACCATCACCCCAGCCCCCCGGCTGCTAGAGTAGGTGGTCCCCTCTTTGTTTAGCTTACTATCAGTGATTATATATCTATTTGGTCCTGGTGCCCTCCCTTGTTTGTCCCTCTATTTGAGAGGCTGAGCCAGATAAATCAAGTTATGTGGTTTTGTTTGAGGGAAAGAAAAACAATGGAATGGAGTAAATAATAATAAGAAAAAAGTAAAAATAATTAAAATATGCTGAAAATGGGCAGAGTCCATCTAGTGGCTATCAACCTCAGTTTGAGAGAGGACTTGAAAAAATTTAATTGAAACACCATTACAATACAAAAAGAAATGTCAAATTAAATATCCAGTGAGCACTACAACAATAAAGACAAGCACCACACAATATTGTCAGTTTTGAAATCAAATTATGCCAGAGTGCAAAAGGAAAGAGAAAGATAAGATAAAATAAAATAAAATAAAAAAGAGACATCAACTTCAATATCTACACCCAAATAAGGATGTCAAAGAAACAATCTATTAATCAATAAATATATATGTGGAAAAATAATTATTTTGTGATTTTTTTCTTTTTTTTTTTCCACCTGCATAGGCACAGTAACTATTGGGGATATTATAGAGGGAATTCCCTTGGCCTAGGAGATACAGGGGTTCTCCACCCCTGAAGTATACTGTCATGGGATAAATATAGACTCCTTGCATGATCCCTTACTCTCCCCTCGGTGCTTTTGTGGTGTATGGAAGACTTCTGCTTCGTCATGGATGGTAAAATCAGACCTCTGTATCTAGAGATCTTGGTGACTTTGCAACTCAAGGAATGGAGTTTATGATGAAGGCTTTCTTTGTGGTTCTAGCAGTTCTGCTTCTTCAGTGTCGTTTTAATTCATCTTCTGTAGTTGGTGTTCTTGGTCATTCATTATGTTGCTCCTAGGATGGAGCCTGGGATAGTCTTTTGTTATGTTTCTGAAAGACCAGTTCACTTGCGGTTGTCTCAGTCAGACCTCTGGAATTGGAGATCTTGTTTGTTGAACAGATTGTAGACCAAAAGCTAGGTTAGAGCTTTTTGTTGTTGTTGTTGTTGTTGCTGGTCCCGGGATAGGTACTGTCTAGTCCTGGTTGTAACAACCAGTCATCTGTATATAGCAATCTTGGTTTTTTGCACAGAGCAATGGGTGACATGTCTTCTGATTTTGTCTTATCATTAGCTGGTGAGGAAGGATAACTTGCTCTTAGATCTACTTGTTCCCATTTCCTCGTTGTCAGGTTATCAAGTTAGAACTGGTGTATGTTGGCATCAGAGCAGCATTATGAATGCCCTGGAGGGGATTTGGTTCCTGGAACTGTTGTAGAGAATTCTGTCGTTTCTATGTCTGGGGTCCAGGAGTCAAGGCTGGACGGTCGGTGCCTATTTCCCTGGAGTCTAGGTTGGTTCCACATGACATACATTCAGGGTGGGAGATGTCCCTGTGTTGTAAAAAAGTATAAGTTCTTATCCTTAGCAGATAAGAGCTTGTTTTTACACATAAAATTTCCCCTATTTTTAATATGCCTTTGCAGGAAGAAGTGGTGCTACATTATATTGCTGGTGGATTTGGGGGTGGTGAGAGAGAAGAAAGCAGACCCATGACAGAAACTAAAAATATATATGCTCAGACATATCTAAAGAAAAAAGAGTTTCTTAAAAGAAAAAAGTTTATATTAAAGACATAATTAAAAGAAATAAAGTGAGGCCGGGAGGGATAGCATGGAGGCAAGTCGTCTGTCCTTCCTGCAGAAGAATGGTGGCTCATATCCCGGCATCCCAAATGGTCCCCCATGCCCACCAGAGGCAACTTCCGAGCTCAGAGCCAGGAGCACCCTCTGATACCGCCAGCTGTGACCCAAAAGAAGCAAAAAAAAAAAAAAAAGACACCAAATCAAATCAAAAAACAAAAACTAGGGCCCGGAGAGATAGCACAGTGGTGTTTGCCTTGCAAGCAGCCAATCCAGGACCAAAGGTGGTTGGTTCGAATCCCGGTGTCCCATATGGTCCCCCGTGCCTGCCAGGAGCTATTTCTGAGCAGACATCCAGGAGTAACCCCTGAGCACCGCCGGGTGTGGCCCAAACAAACAAACAAACAAACAAAAACTAGAACAAAACAAATAAAAAAATGAACAAGGGGTGAAAAAAAGAAAAAAAAACAAAAAGAAAGAAAGTGATACAGGAGATTACTTTACATTGGGGAGAAACAGTATAAGAGGTAGTGTTATATAGGTCTATACTTATGATGATAGTATAGGCTTCCCCATTGTCTTTTGTGATTTCCTTGTGAGGTGTGGGCTCCAGGCAGAGAGGTCTTGGGTAGAGTTCTTACACTGGGTGTCCTTTTGGAGCTAATCCGATATCAAGCCACAGTCCACATTAGGGAGAGGTGATTAGGAGGGCCACACTGCATGATTCAGTCAGGGTGTTGGTTGTATTTTCTTGCCAGGAACGAGGTGTGAGTTTGAGTGGGTGTCTCTTCACTTGGATACTGGGTATTGGTTCGTTGGGGTAGGAAGTTGGTCTTGATGCCTAATGGGTTAAGAACTGAGGGTGAAGAGTTATAATATGGTGGGGATATCAGGGATTGGATTAAGGGGTGAAGGGATAGTCAGGTTTCTGAGTGGGGGAGAGGGAATAGTACATGGTAGGGGTTATTTGGGGTATAGGTATGGGTTGTTTGTGGTTTATGTTTGTCTCTTGAGGATTCCTATCTCTGTGTGCTCCTGACCACATATAAACATATAGAAGTTAGCTTAGGTAGATATTAATGTAGAGAGGTGGGGAGGGCAAGAGATACACTGAGTACAGAAAGATAGGTAGGTATAGTACTTGTAAGGAAAGGAAACTAATAGATCAACTTTTGGATATGTATAGGTTTCGTGTCTCGAGTACTAACCATTGTGTTAGTGAGGTCTATCTATATAGGTCTTTACCCTTTGCAGTATTGTCCACAGCACCCTATATATTAGCTTTCTTTCCTTTCCAATAGAGGAGGTAACCATGTGGTTTTAATTTGACATGGATTGAATTGATGATAATGAGGGGGAGAAGGTGGAAGAAGAGGGAGACAAGAAGAGAGAAAAGAAAAAACAAAACAGAACAAAACAAACCAACAATTAAACAATAACAACAACAAAAATATGAAGTAATGAGAAGAGAGGGTAAAAGAGCAAGGGCATGTTAGTTTGCTTGAATGTGTTCGATGCTTAGGCTGTGTAGTAAAAATCTGTAAGTCATGTTGTTCCTTCGGTGGTCTGGCTGGTCATGCACTTCAGGTCCTAAAAGAAGGCATAATCTAGAGATAAAGGGTATGTTACAGAGTTTTATCCGGACATTTTCATGATGCAAGCTGAGTATGGTGCCTCGTGTGACTCAGCACTGAGGTACCACCATAGGATGTTCACCCTTTGTATCCTATGAAAAACTGAGAGGTTATTTTAAATGTGGTAAGGTTAAGGCATTCAACCATAATGTTTTGAAATGTTTCCATTGGAATCAGTAATTTCCCATCATAATCTTTACCTGTAATCATGTATAAGATTCTTAGTAAATTATTATGGGCCTTTGTAGTAAAATGATAATTACAAACCTGTTCTTTCTATGCTGCTGTTTCTGCTGTTGCTGATTTCTTTATGATATGATATGTAGTCGGGCTTTGCACTGTTTCTCTTTCCTTTGTTTTGGGCTCTACTTCCCAGTATATGGTGATTATTACAGTGTTTGAGGTTTCTGTTATTTAATTGCAGGGTTTTGGTTGTATATCTGGTGCCTATTCTAGGTACTTCAGAATAGTGCTATCATTCTGTATTTATCTTTCGTCTTCTGTCTTGCTTCGTTTAACATAATATGTTCTAGGTCCATCCACATTGCTGCAAAGACTGTGATTGTATCATTTCTGACTTCCATGTAGTATTCCATTGTGTATAGATACCACATCTTAATGATCCACTCATCTGTTGTTGGACATTGAGGTTGATTCCAAGACTTGGCTTTTATACTGAGTGCTGCAATAAATAGTGGGGTTTTTCACACGTATTTTGGAATGAATGTCCTTCCAACTTGGGGGTATATACCTAGAAGAGCAATTGCTGGATCAAATGGCAGATCAATTCTGAGTTCCTTGAGCACTCTCCAGACTGTTCTCCATAGGTGTTGGACTAGGGGGCATTCCCACCAGCAGTGGATGAGAGTGCCTTTCATACCACAACCCGCCAACAGAGATTGTTCCCATTATTTTTTATGTGAGCCATCCTCACTGGTGTAAGGTGGTACCTCATTGTTGTCTTGTTTTGGATTTCCCTAATGATGAGTGAAGGTGAACATGGTTTCATGTGTTTGTTGGCCATCCTTCGATCTTCCTCAGAGAGGTTTCTATTCATTTCATATCCCCATTTTTTATGGCTTTATTTGGTTTGGGAGGGCTCAGCTTTCTGTGTGCTTTGTATATTCTAGATATCAGCCCTTTATCCTACATGTTGAGTGCAAAGATTTTTTCCCATTCAGTTAACTGTCTTCTTGTATTAAGTAGGGTAGGGTTTCTTTCACCATGCAGAAACTTTTTAGTTTGATGTAGTCCCATTTGTTTATGTTTGATGCTAAAATTCTTGCCATTGGTGCTCCATCCTCTAAGACCTTTTTGATATATAAGTCTTCGAGTGTTCTGCCTATTTTATTCTCAATAAACTTTATAGATTCGGGTCTGATTTCAAGGTCTTAGATCCATTTTGAGTTGACTTTTGTATAAGGAATGAAGCCTCACTGTATTTCTCAAACAAATGTCCTGGGTTTTGTTGTTGTAGTTGTTGTTGTTGTTGTTGTTATTTTTGGAGTTTTTCTTTTTTTTTTCCACTGGGTTCAAATATTTTGTAGTTTATCTTGAATGCTTGGATAAAAACTCTAATGGTTTCATCTTAACCTTGTCCTTTAAACAATGAAAATAAGGGACACTTGTTAAATTTGGAAAGCTTGTTCTATTCTTATTTATAAAATAAGGATTAAAACTGTTTATCTTTGTACTGTTGCTTGAGGAAAATGAGATGTGAAAAAATTTAATTTGGATTAGAAAAATATAAATTGTATCTTAGGAGCCATCTCCAGACAATTACCTGTGTGCTGTGCTGAGGTTGAAGATACCTGATTTAGTTTCAACTAAAATCACTCCAAGTTAGAGGCATAACATTGCCTCTCAAAAGGGCAATGGCCAATGTATCCAGGTTGAGACAATGGCTGACTCTTGTAAGCATGCAGAAGAACTAAGATTTGATCCTCCTTTCCCTCACATTCCTCTTACCCATATTAACTATGGGTGCCTTCCTCTAAACTTTAGTCAGGAGAATCAAAAGTTAAATTATTGTTTGGAAACTACCCATTATTTATGAGTTGATAATGTATACCTTCCTCTGAAAGGCATAGTCTTGTGCTTTACTAACTACAACTTTTATATAGTATAGGCTTCTTTTTTATTTCCAATATTTTCCAGATTATTATTAGGGTTTCAATTTTAGCTCTTTTTTTCTACCCCCTTTTTTATATTTGGCATTCAATCCTACTTATCAATAATATAGGTAGGCACATCTGAAAAATAATTTCAGCTCAAGAAGAATAGAAATAAAGCAACACATTGTTGCTTGCAGGTTTTTCTAATGAACCATATTTATCTGTGTGTAGGAGGTGCAGATACGGTGTTTCTGACTGCAGGGATCAGGAGACCTGTCACTTATATCTAGACAAATCAGCAAGATCCACAAGGGACTCTTCCTAAAGAAATTGTTTTTTTGAAAGCAGGAATGTAACTCTAAATGTAACTCTAATTTAACTTTATTTTATAATATATAAAATCAATTTTATAAGTCTGCAATAACAAACAAGTAATTAAGAATTGGGGACAAGATTCTCACCTTTATTTATTAGTGCATACTCTGGATCTGTTCTGAAGTGTCAGGGGTCACTACTGACAATGCTCTGAGAGATCCTGTACTATACCAGAGACTGAATTGGAATACAAGAAAAGCAAGTGCCTTATCTGCTATAGTTTAGAAACTATAGACTGGTCTAAAGATGCATTGAACCTTACTCTCAACCATAAGTCTTCTGATCTCTTTATTCAGTTCTATTAAGTAAACATTTGTAATTTTAAGAAGAAAACTATGATGCTTTTATACATGTATGTATGTTAAAAATGTTATCAAACTAAGTTTAGCTTACACACAACATTTAATACCAAGTTTCATTTATTTGGTAATGAGAAAAATTTTAATTCTCAAGTCACTTTCAATATTGGGAAGTATTACCCTCATGTAGACATTAGACTCCTGGAACTTAATTTTCATACAGATGGATATTTTTTTCTTTGATTAGCTACTCATTTCCCATCACCTCTTGGCAACCATCTTTCTATGCTCTGTTTCTACAGTTTTGATTACTTTTATAAATATCCCTTTTTAATTGATGAATATTTGCCAACATAATTGATTAAAATTAGAGAGTATGAATACAGACAACCTATTTAGCCACTCATCAATAAACAAAATAATACAAAATTTAATAACATTTTAGTTGTCAAGTAAAAATAAATCAAGAATTCTATAGATACATATATGCACACACAATTATCATGTAATCAAGTTAGTTTGACTTTCAACTCACTAACTTATTTCCAAAGATCCTAACCACCTTTAAGTTAATAAACTATTACCATTATTGTTCTCAGACTTCTGGGTAATGCCTTGAGTACTTTTACAACTCTAGGTGTGCAATGTACACTGGTTAAGTAAAGCATTATTAATTCCACAATTAATTAGCGGCAACTTCCTTATCCTTGCCTATATATGATTCTGGAACTCCTTGAAACCTTTGAACCTAACAAGAGATTATTAGAAGGTCAATGTGTAACTACTCAAGTTCAAACTATTTTGAGGATTCATTTCTTTCCTATAACCTTCTGTGCATCTTGGTCTTTCTCACTAAATTCAGTAAAAGCATGTATAAATGTAATAAAGTAATTTTATCTACTCAACTGTTTTGAACAATATAGTATGAGTTATCACACTATAATAAGTAAACTGTTAATTCATTATGTTGATATAAATATAATATAAATGGGCTTGAATTATTTCAATTATTTAGCAAAAATACATTTACAGAGTTTATTGAAAAATATAATTCCAAGGGCCTGAGCAGTGGCGCAGCAGTAGGGCCTTTACCTTACACGCATTGACCTAGGACAGACCGCAGTTTTATCCCCCGGTGTCTCATATAGTCCCCTAGCCAGGAGCAATTTCTGTGTGCAGAGTCAGGAATAACCCCTGAGCATCACCGTGTGTGGCCCAAAACACACACAAAAAATCATACATTTATAAAATACATATAATATATAAAATAATAATATTATATATTATATATAACACATGTAATTAATATATATAAAATTATATATACATATGTAATTTCATTAGTTTTGTGCATCCTGTCAAAAGATTTCAGAATAAAAGAAAATAGGAATGAACATTTGTTAATAATTTTTTTAGCTTTGATATTTTAAATTATTTTGTGTAAATAGACGTACAACAAACTTTGGTTTTCTTCTTTTTTAAAAAATATTTTATTAAAACACCTTGATTACAAACATGATTATGGTTGAGTTTCAATCATGTAAATAACACCTCTCATCACCAGTGCAACATTCCAAACACCAGTCTCCCGAATCTCCCTCCTCCCCACCCCATCCCTGCCTGTACTCTAGACAGGCTTTCTATTTCCCTCATACATTCTCATTGTTAGGATAGTTTACAATGTAGTTATTTCTCTAACTAAACTCATCCCTGTTTATGGTGAGCTTCATGAGGTGAGCTGTAACTTCCAGCCCTCCTCTCTTTTGTCTCTGAAAATTATTATTGCAAGAATATCTTTCATTTTTCTTAAAACTCATAGATGAGTGAGATCATTCTGCATCTTTCTCTCTCTCTGACTTATTTTACATAATATATTCCATATACAATTATGTATAGAAAAATTTCATAACTTCATCTCTTCTGACAGCTGCATAATATTCCATTGTGTATATGTACCACAGTTTCTTTAGCCATTCGTCTGTTGAAGGTTATCTTGGTTGTTTTCAGAGTCTTGCTATGGTAATTAGTGCTGCAATGAATATAGGTATAAGGAAGGGATATTTGTATTGTATTTTTGTGTTCCTAGGGTATATTCCTAGGAGTGGTATAGCTGGATCGTATGGGAACTCGATTTCCAGTTTTTGGTGGAATCTCCATATCGCTTTACATAAAAGTTGGACTAGACGGGTTTTCTTCTTAATGTGTATGTTATCATGGTAGTAACATGGTTTCTAATAGTTTTAATATGCATACATTTTTTTTTATAAAATTAGTGCCTCATATGGCCAGTGAAATAGAACAGTGGTAGGGCATTTGCCTTGCACACTACCAACCAAGGAGACTGTGGTTCAATTCCTGGCATCCTATGTGGTTCCCCAAGCCTGCCAGGGTCAATTTCTGAGCACAGAGCCAGGGTAAACCCTTAGTGCTTCCAGATGTGACCCCCCCAAAAAAATGCAGCTTCATCACAACCATGTTCATACCAAAATCACTATATCACTGTCCCAAATTCATTTTGTTTTATATCAATTCCTCATAATCCACTTCCAGCATGAAAACGTAAGTTATGTTTTCACTGGTTATTTTCTATTCTTATTTTTTTTTTGCTATATCTGAGATAGAGTTAGCGAATATTATGTCAAGCAAATTAAGAATCAGGTCAAATGCCAAATGACCACAAGTGTATGTGATATATAAAGAAGCAAAGCAAGATCACTTATCAAGTAATAGGTATTGAAATACCACCATTAACATGCCTTTTGCATTATAAGAAGCAAAGAACAATGGGGGAAATTCAGGAGCGCAACTGCAATCACAGATTGTGAGTAAAACCTAAAAAGTCTGCAATTCCATCAAAATACTTGAGCCTGATTGGTAAGAAACTAATCTCAGCACTGGCAACAGATATTACAGAAGCACTCGCCAGCAAAATTAAGCAAACAATAGAGGAGAAATTCAAGACAACTCTAAGATATTTTTAAAAATATGAGAGAAATTATATACATGGAATTGAAGAAACTAAAGAGCATGCTAGTAAATCATACTAGCTAAATCTCAAAAGTGAAGAACTATATCAAAGAAGTTGAAGAGAAATAAAAAATAACCATTGAAAAGGAAATTAAAAAAGAGAAAGAGACAAAAGAATATAAAAAATAAGGTTCTTAATAAGCAAAAGACAAGAGGAATAATCCTTGAATAATCTTTAATTAATAGAGTACCAGAAGGTAAAGAAAAAGGTAAAGGGGAAGAACAAATGGTGTGAGAGATAACAATGGAATATTTCTCTACTATCTGGAAGTAGACAGCTGTGCAAATCCAAGAGGCCCAAAGAGTACCAAACAAAATAGACTGAAATAGAACAACATCAACACATATAGTAATACATATAGTAATTAAATGACTTAACCCAGGGAGACAGACTTCTTAAAGCAGTGAGTAGAAAAGCCTTAAACATAATGGAAGAACATAAGAATCACAACGAAAAGAAAAAGGCAAGAAAGGGTAGAATTACATATTCAAATTACTGAATTAAAAGACATGTTTAGCCTAGAATCTACTACACAACAAACCTCTTTTTTAGACTGGCAGGAGGAATTAAAACGTTCTTAGATTAAAAAGAACTGACATTTCTGAATATCAAACCAGCTTTAAAGGAACTACTGGAAAGCCATTTAGATAAAACATATTCTAGGACCAATAAGCCTAAACAGTGAAGTGGCAAAACCTATTTTCATGTCAATAGTATCTTTCTCAGTGGATGAAATTTTACTATCAAAAGGCATAATGGGTCTGGAGGGATATGGAAACAAACACATTCTTTTGGTATTTACAGGGTGCACATTTAGAATCTCAGGATAGACATAGGCTCAGAGTAAAAGAATGGAAAACAATTATACAAGCCAATGGAAAACAAACAATAGCTGGAATAATCATACTTATATCACCCCAAACATAATTTAACCTAAAAGAATAGTTAAAGATAAGGAAGGACATTTATTGAACAGGGGAAAATACTAACTAATCAACATTTACAAAGAAAATCTTGGGTTAGCAAATTTTATTGCTCACAAACCTAGAGAAACACATGGATAAAAATATAGTTGTAGTAGGACATTTCAAAATGCTACTTGCATCGTAAGATATATCCATTAAGCAGGATATAAAGACATCATAAAACTAATAATAAACTAGAAGAGCTGATAGTAATGAATTTATAAAGGACCTTCCATTTTTAGAAAGCTGAATACACATTTTTCTCTAGTAAACACAGAACATTCTCTAGGATAGATCACAGTTTAGGATATAATTCTAACTTACATAGATTCATAAAACTAGGTATCATTCTAAGAGTCCCATCAGACCACACAAGGGCACAAAAATAAAAAATGTTTATAAAAAGAAGAGGTGAGAAACCCTAACAGCTGGAGATAAATAAGATGTTGCCTAATAACAGCTGATCAAAGCAGAAATCAAGGAAGAACTAAGAAACATTCCTTGAGAATAGTAAATAATAAAAACAAATAAGTCATGAAAATCTATTGGATACAAGAAAAGCAGTAATTAGGTGGATAACTCATAGCAATACACACTTTCATAAGGAAAGGGAAAAAAGATAAAAACAACACCTTAAATACCTGAAGAGTAAATAAAAACAAAATGTAATTAAGAAAACAAAGCACTAGCAGAACACAACCATAGTAGAAGAAAAGATCTAATAAACAACAGTGCAGAAATCAGTGATGTGCAAATAAAGAAAATAATACAACAATAAATAAGCTCTTTTGTTAATTAATAAGATATCAGACTGTTGGTAAGACTCACAAATGAAACAGAGATAGTGTTAAAATACACTGGATCAGAAATAAAAAGGCAACAATTGTAATGGAACTCCCAGAAATCAAAGATGCCATGGCAACTTACGCTTTACTCTGTTAAACTAGAGAACCCAGAAGAAATGAGCAGATTTTTAGAAACATCTAATTTCCCAAAGCTGAATGAGGAGAAAGTTGAGAGCCTCAAAAGGCCAAGCACAACAAGGGAATTCAGCAATAATAAAGAATTTCCCTAAAAATAAAATCCCAGGTCCAGATAGGATTCTAATAAGATTTATTTAACATTGAGAAATGATTTACTCCCATTTATCTTTAAACTTTTTCCAAATAGCCCAAAATATGATCCTTTCGTAAAATCTTTCTTGAAACTAACATTACACTGGCATCCAGTAATGCCAAGATACTATCAAAATAGAAAGTTATAGACCTATCTCCTTAATGAACTTTGATACAAAATCCTCACCATATTCTTAGCAAATTAAATCAAACAGCTTATAAAAACATAAAATAAACAGGTTTGTTTTATCTTGGGATTGCAAGAATGCTTAGATACACACCAAACACTGCATACATATCAATATCATAGACCGTATCACTAAAAATGAAAGATAAAATTTATATAATATATTCATCAATTGAGAAAAAGCACTTGACAAGATAAATGCCATTTAATTATTAAAACCATCAGCAAAATAGGAGTGTAAGGAACTTGCCTTAAGATAATAACTATATATAAGTAGCTCATAGTAATATTATTCTAAAAGATGAAAAATTTGAAAGTATTCCATCTGATCTCAGGCATATGGTAAGGATGTCCATTGTCTCCACTCTTAACAATTGATATTTAGACAATTGGATAACCATGTGTAAAAAGATAAAGCTAGATTCATAGTTCATGTCTTACAAATAGCCTATTTGAAGTGGATCAGATACCTTAATATCAATCCAAATCTATAAAGGATATTGAGTAAAACATAATCAGAACACTACAAAAACTAGACCTCAAAGGAATCTTAGCAATATGATGACAAAGGCAAAGGCTACAGAAGCAAACTTGAACAAATAAAAATATATCAAGTAAAAAGTTTTGATATGGCAAAAGTAGCATGGGCTAAAAAGAAATGTACTATGAAAGTTATCTGAGTGGGCGAAAAAATCTTCACTCAAGATATAAGGTTGATATCTAGGATATAGAAAGTACTCATAAAGATTAATCCACACAAATCTAAAAATCTATTAAAGAAAGATGAAATGAATGTACACCTCTCTGAAGAAGGCCTACAGGTGGCCAATAGGCACATAAAAATCTCATCTTCTCTTACCAATAGGGAAATTCAAATTAAGATGACAATGATATATTTTACACCAATGTGGATGAAATATCGAAAAGATCTCTGGGAACTTTCTATGTTGTCAGGGATATGATGTAAAAGGATCATTCATTGCTGCTGGGTATGTTGTTTGGCTCAAACACTATGAAAAAAGGTATGGAGGGCTTTCAGCAAACTTAGAATTGAGTTGTTATAGGGATACAGCAATTCCACTTTTTAGTATCTATACCCAAGAAGGAAAACATCCATTCTAAAGGACACATGCACCCCTCTATTCATCACAGTATTTAGTACAATAGGTAAAAACTGAAATCAACCTAGATGGCCAGCAAAGGATGAATGGATCATGAAGATATGATACATTTATGCAACAAATACTACATGTCTCTAAGGAATGATGCAATCACAAAATTTACTGCAACATAATGGGAATGGGAGATATCATGTTAAGTAAATTAAGCCATAAAAAAGGCTAAATACAGGATGATATATATACACTTATATATGGTATTTAGAATAAATTCATGTTGGAATGCTAAAGTTTAAATGCATGTTGGGTTGCAAAAGTTTAAATGGAAGTGGTCTAAAACACTCTTGGCCCCACAATATAGAGAGGAGAAGGAAAGAAATAGAGTTGAAGAATAGATAGACAAACTTGAAATAATGGAGAACAGGGGTCAAGGAGTTTCAGGGACAATGGTGTATTAACGAAAAACAGAACTAGTTATCCAAACCTAGGAGTCAACAGCACTAAAATCATGAGACACAAACTTAAAGAACTAAACTAAAAAATGTTCCTATTATGATGGCAGGCTGGGGACGGTGATTGGAGAGATATGGGATGAAATCTGGGACCATTGATAGAAGAAGTTGAAACTGGGGTATCATTGATGCTGATACAGTGTATGTAAAAAACTTAACTATGTATAACTTTGTAACTCACAGTACTTTTAATGAAAATAAAAACAATCTAAATGGGCAATAATAACCAATGTTGTTAGGACTTAGTTAATTATGGGGCTGAACACAACTTGTTTGTGTGGCTATTGAAGGAGACACCTGGGGAAATAGAATACCAATTCAAATCCTGAAGAAATGGCACTAACTGATTGAAGGTCAGCCACCCAGTTAGGAATCAGGATATAGCCAGCTGTATTATCAACCAGATGTTCATTCAGGGACATGGAGTGCCTATTTGGGAGGAATTTCTGTATTACTGTTTCTCTTAATGAACCTATTGAAGTATCAGTTGGGGAACATTCCAGGTGTGAGATCATATTGCTAAAGGACTGATAATGAGGAGCAATTCTACTCGATTTAGATATTTATATAACTTGTTAAAAGAACATTCTGCAGAAGACACCCTTCAGAGTCCAAAAAAAAGAAAAAGTGTTAACTAAGTGAACAAAAGATTTTGATTTTTTTACTCCTTTTAAAAACACAACCCTATAAGCTTAAAAACACAATCAGCCGGATATCTAAGAATATATTATCTTCTTCACTGACACTACCAGGGGATTCACATTTTTGTATATGCTTTGCAATTTCTTATTGACAGAAGTAATTGGCAATTCGAGAGAGCCAACTTAAAACCTTTTTTTCACATTAAATCAAAGAACACTATAAAATCAGTATGAGATTCATATTATGTATCATTTAGAATGTTTTTATCCAAAAATATTTAGAGTTTATTTTGTACCCAGATATAGTTGCTAAATAGTCACTAAAAATGTGTTTCTTGCATATAATTCTAAACTACCATCCATGCTAATTGCTAGTGATATTGTGGGCTATTTTTCAAAATTATAATTACATATATAAATTAGATCTTACTTTTAAGATTTAAACATTGAATCTTAGGTCTAGATAAACCTTAGAGTTTTCATCAAGAGTCTTGTGATTATGAATTGTGGCTCTTGAAAAATCATCCTATACATGGAGTTCATGTCTCTATATTTGATTATATCAATAGATGAGAGTAATTTAAGATGTGAAATCAGAAACATAAGTTAAATAAAAGTTGACATTTTGGAAAACTTCCCATAGAAGCTGAGGTACTAGTCTTACAACTTGATGGATAACAAGAGACAAGGTAGCAACATTTATAGGTTATCTCAAAATGCAATTTCTTTTCCTTGAACAATGACAGTCAATGGACATGTTTTTAAATACAGTCTCAGGTATTGTGAGAGATATGCTGAATTGGTTTTTAAAAACATGTCCACATTGGTTGTATACTTATTGCAAAGCATCATTAATATAGGGATCATGATGTACCTGTTCTTAGATAAGAGTATTGATAGTCCATCAACTCACATAGTGAATGAGGCAGCTGCAATTCTGAGATATTTATATTTTGTACCAGTTCATTATTTGTATAATCCTTCTAGTTTGAACTCTAGTTCTTTACGAATTGTAAGAGGCTTTGGAGATCCAGTGGCAAAAGAAGAGATGTTTCACCTCTTTCTTTAGAAACTACACAAGCAACAAGAGACTTCTCGTGCTTTAGTCCATTCAACTAAGAAACTATTCAAAACCTCTTCCACGCTTCAAGATTTTGGGATCAACGTGGGTGTTAGGTTTCCACTGAGTTTCAAGACTTTTGGGTTCTACTGGCTCAACCTAAATGTTGAGCTTCCCTTGAGTCTTGAAAGCTGTAGTTTTCAGGACAAGTTCTCTTGCTTACTGAAATTGAAATGAAGAAGCCTTGGGTAAATTCATCTTGACCCAGATAACTCCAAACTACAGTGCTGTATAGAGAAAACTATTCTCAAACATCCATTTCTATAAATGAATCGGACGGGAAGACAAGTGTAAAATGCAATCAAATTAGACTAGATCACATAATAATTATTTATAATTTCAACAGTACCTAATTTGTAATAACAAAAAAGGATTTGGAAAGCCTAAAGTCCTTAAGTTCAAATTCATGTGCAGGCACATTGTGAACAATTCTAATGTTCAGCGTGTCCTTAAGGATATAATTTTTATTTTGTTATACCTTTTAAATAAAGTCTCAGCAATATTAATTAATAATTAATCAATATAAATTACTAATTAATCAATGAATTAAATCTCCTTGATCATGCTCTCGCCTTAAACCTTTGCACCAACACTATTCAGTAAATATCCTTACCCTTATGATCGAACTGATATTTACATAAGTCAAGTAATTCTCTCATAGTCCTATTGTCTTCAGCTTTAGTTGAAAGTTAATATTTTAAATAAAAAGGACTGATAATGGAATTTTATTGGAAAGTTTTTAGTATACTTTTCAGTGTACTTCAAGAATTTTGTCTGTAATATAGACATTTTGAAATTTTATGTTAGGGACATTCTTTTATCAATGCTTTGCTTTTTCGGAGAGGGGCACACCCGGTGATGCTCAGGGGTTACATCTGACTATGCGCTCAGAAATTGCTCTTTGCTTGGGGGATCATATGAGATGTAGGGGGATTGAACCACTGTCTGCCCTAGCTTAGCACATGCAAGACAAATGCCCTACTGTTTGCGTCACTGCTCTAGCCCCTCAATTTCTTTCTTAACAGTTAATTCTTATCTTTTTTTTTTTTTTTTTTTTTTTTTTTTTTTTTTGGTTTTTGGGCCACACCCGGTGACGCTCAGGGGTTACTCCTGGCTATGCGCTCAGAAGTCGCTCCTGGCTTGGGGGACCATATGGGATGCCGGGGGATCGAACCGCGGTCCGTCTCCTAGGCTAGCGCAGGTAAGGCAGGCACCTTACCTCGAGCGCCACCGCCCGGCCCCAGTTAATTCTTATCTTATAAGTCATAAGTACATGATGGTAAATATAGAGTGACAATACAGGATGAAAGAGTGATCATACACTTTTGATTTCAGCTCTAGGATTTCTCTAATTCCAAACCACCAGTAATTATTTAGAATATACATACTAATGGCATCTCTTTAGCATTCTGTAAATGAAATAATGTCTGTACAATAGATAGCATGCTCTAGCCTTCCTTTTATTTTTTGATTTTCAGGATCTTGAGGATTGACCAAACTTCAGGAATACAAACACCCATTTATATATCAGAGTTTCATAAAATCTAAGATTACTGTACTAGAGAGTTGGCTCAGCAAAGAGTAATGTCTTGCATGTGTGAGGTCCTTTGAGGAGTTTGCATCAGGGAAACTTAGCCATGACTAAGTATAGATGAAAAGAATTCCGAGCCGAGCTCTGGAAACAAGATGGCTAATGTCTTCTCACATTTTATATGATAAGGTTTAGTATTTTTGCTACCCTAATTGTTATAGTTGGTCTTTTTCCCAAAAGAGAGGGAAATGCATTTTTTTTTTTTTTGGTTTTTGGTCCACACCCGGCGGTGCTCAGGGGTTACTCCTGGCTGTCTGCTCAGAAATTGCTCCTGGCAGGCACGGGGGACCATATGGGACACCGGGATTTGAACCAACCACCTTTGGTCCTGGATCGGCTGCTTGCAAGGCAAACGCCGCTGTGCTAGGAAATGCATTTTTAATTAACTTGTATTAATTGACTGATTAATTAATCAATTATTAGTTGATTAACTTTTCTGGAACATTATTAATATACCAAAAGAAAGCAGCAGAATGTCCACAGCCACTGGTTATTCATAAAAAAAAAAAAAAACAGTCACTGCTCAGAGTGACTTGGCCAAAAATGAGGTGTTCATTGCCCATGGCAAGGTACCCCACATGCGGTTACCTGTGCTATTGATAGCACTTCTCCACCATGGCAAGATTAGATTTTAAATAATGTAAAATATAAATCTTTAAAATTACTGGGCCTGAGCAGTGATGCAAGCGATAGGCTTCTGCTTTGCCTGAGCTAGCCTAGGACGGACCATAGTTCCATCCCCGGGTGACCCATATGGTCCCCCAAGCCAGGAGCGATTTTTCTTTCAAGTAATTTCATTTAAAATACTACTTCCATGATTTTTTTAAATTCACTTTTTCATTGAATACAAGATTTTTCTATATGGACATTTTAATGCAGACATAGTGTAACTTTCATTTATTTCAAAGTTGCTTTCAAGATTCTAAAGAATCACAGCTGGATATGAAATGATTCTTTGTAAACTTATTTTTCAAATAAGAAACCCAAAGTGGTAGTATTCTAGACTTATAACTGTAATATATATATATATTTTTTTAAAGGAGATATATGGTATCTTAAACATGAGCTTTGATTTGTAAAAGTTATCCAAAGCTTTGTGAAACTTTCTGAGTATAATAAAAGTTAATCTGTAACAATATTTCTCTATGCAATCATGGTTTCCCTTTGATTAGCCTTGGCAAAATCAACAGTGATCTATAAATAATCTGAATGATATATGCAATATTATAATAAGTTCTTTATGTTTCAACAATAAAAATGTATTTTCCCATAAAACACTAAATAGCAGCCAAAAATTAGCAAAATCACAGGGCTGAAGAGCTACCACAGTGGTAGGGCATTTGCGTTGCACACAGCCAACCAGGACAGATGGTGGTTTATGTTCCAGCATCCCAAATGGTCCCCTGAGCCTGTCAGGAGCTACTTCTGAGCATAGAACCAGCATTAACCCCTGAACACTGCTGGGTGTGATGCAACAAGCCAAAAAGAAATTTGCAAAACAACATTTCATATGTATTTTAATTGTGATGTCCAGGGCTAATCTGTCTTTGACATAGATAAAAGCATTATTTACTCATGAGAAAAATGAATAGGTAACAGAAATTTTGTGCTACTGTTTTTATATGTAGCCTTTTTATTTTTAGAATGCTGAGTTGTATGCTAGTTTTATATTACATATGAAAATGTAATTTCTTTCTTTTTCTTTCTCTTTCTCTTTTCTTTCTTTCTTTCTTTCTCTTTCTTTCTTTCTTTCTTTCTTCTTTCTTTCCTTCTTTCTTTTTCTTTCTTTCTTTCTTTCTTTCTTTCTTTCTTTCTTTCTTTCTTTCTTTCTTTCTTTCTTTCTTTCTTTCTTTCTTTCTTTCTTTCTTCTTTTTTTCCTTCCTTCCTTCCTTCCTTCCTTCCTTCCTTCCTTCCTTCCTTCCTTCCTTCCTTCCTTCCTTCCTTCCTTCCTTCCTTCCTTCCTTCCTTCCTTCCTTCCTCCTTTTTTTCTTTGTCAAAAAGTCTGTCCATTTCTTCTCCGCATTTTTTTGATGGGATTAGTTTTTTTCTTGTAAAGTTCTGTCGTATCTTTTATATTTTGGAGATTAGCCCTTTATCTGATGGGTATTGGGTGAATAGTTTCTCCCATTCAGTGGGTGGCTCTTGTATCCTGGGCACTATTTCTTTTGAGGTGCAAAAGCTTCTCAGCTTAATGTATTCCCATCTGTTTATCTCTGCTTCCACTTGTTTGGAGAGGCAGTTTCCTCCTTGAAAATGCCTTTATTCTCAATGTCATGGAGTGTTTTACCTACGTGTTGTTCTATATACCTTATGGTATCAGGTCTGATATCAAGGTCTTTAATCCATTTAAATGTTTGCTGGGGGTCTAAGCTCAATTTTTTGCAAGTGGCTAGCCAGTTGTGCCAACACCACTAATTGAAAAGGCTTTCTTTGCTCCATTTAGGATTTCTTACTCCTTCATCAAAATTATGTAATCAAGTTCATCTCTACTATAGACATCATCATCTTTATAAATAGTTCAAGATAGTTCTTGTTTAGAATCTTTTCTCGGAGACATAATTAGTAATAAATATAAAAGTCTGATACATTTTATTTTCTGTTTAGTGCTATAGTCAGAATTATAGTAAGATTATTGACCAGAAATGTGTGGCTTTTGAGATATCAGTAAAACATAATAACGAACTTCATATTATATGATAGAACAAAACATTAAAGAAACATGAGCTTACTCTAAAACTTTATATGGTGTCAAATATTTAATTACTTAGGAGATTATTGAATGTAGAACCTAATTAAACTATATTCCTTAGATTCCTCAAATTGGTGTTATCATGCACCAGAAAATCTCTCTTTACTTTTTCTTTTGTCTTTTCTGAGTTGATTAGCACCCATACCCTAACTTATCTGGCTAAAAACTGTGGCAAGGAAAGCAGCAGAGAGCAAGAAGCTTGGCTGGCTCAATAAGATCCCCTGTCCAAAATACACTTTCTCCTGTGATTCCATCTGGTTTCTTGTGATCCACTCTTTGCAGGATCATCATGATCCAAAGTGAACACTGTACTGTAAACTACAAATGCTGAAAGCAAGTTGTAGGTGGCGGCCATCAGACCCTGTGAAACCAGAAAACCATCAAGCCCCAAACAGGGACTTGGAATATTAAAAAAATGAGTGATGGAATAAAAATTTCTCTGGTACTAAATAATGAAACTGTTGTCAACAATTCAGTCCCCTCTTGCTGCACCAAATGTGCTATACTCTCTACTAGGGAATTAGCTTACATAACTCTCCATTTGAGTAGCCTCATGATACTTTGGAGTACTTAAACATTTTTCAAGATGAATTGAAGATGGCATATTTCTTAAAAATTCTCCCATGCAGATGCCCAGAGAAAGGAAGTGCCTTTACATTTGTGAAGTGTCCTTACTTAATAAACTTTCTTAAGTCCAGTACTGGTCCTAGTGAGATAAGTGAAACCACATTAACAATGTCTGACATCGTTGTGTGCAGGATACAAGAGTAAAGACTTCTGAATCAGTAGACTCCCAGGATTGCTACATGTCCCACCAGGATGAGCACAGAGTTTGACATATAAATAATTGACATAGATCCTCCCAGAATTCTAAACTTTAAAGGTGCATATGTGACATATTTATTTATATGTCTGTGGGAATGAAGAAGCAGTAAGATAAATCTGGAGATATTGTTTATATGAACATTTTGACAGTATACATTGAGTACTCATGGAAATAAATTTGTTTATAATGGATAACAATTTCCAAGTGATATATTTGAACAAATGTAACCCTTTAAAGAAATAATATAGAACTTCTCAAGACACTAAAGCATGTTGTGCCTTTATGCTTTTAAAGGGAAATAGATTTTTGACAAATTTTACTGACATAAAAATGTTGTGCTGCAGAGTAAGAGGTTGTGTTTCTTATCTTCCAGTCTAAAAAGAGAGACTATAACATGACTAATTTCTGATAAACCTCACTTGACAGATTTCTTGATATGTAAGTGTCAGAGGTAGTCTGTTGTGAGAGGGAAAGAACAGATTGTAATGTGACAAGGATGGATACATAGATAATTGCAAGTAGAAAAATCACCATATGCAGTCATTTGTATTAATCGGTCAAAGATTTAAATATCACACTAGAAATTAAACTGAGCGTAAGTCTTTTATTCTGGTTTATTTAAGAAGAAAATTCAGGGCTAAGGAAATAGTATAAACATAGAAATTTATTAACACAGACATAATATGCTTCTTATTGAGTGTCTTTGGCATTTAAATGTAGTGTTTTCCAGATTTTAAGCCCAGACTTTGAACCCCATATCAAAAGATAGCTAAACACTGTCAGTAATTGACCTGGTGGCCTCCATAAATACTCAAGCTGAGCAGCACTTCCTTACCAAGACTAAAAACCAAACCATTAGAGCCAGACAATCCAGTCAAATATCTCTAGGGTGGTCATCCCCTAACTGCTGAAATTTATTTCAAGGTATTGAAATAAAAATAGAAAAAATTGCTTGACTCAGAAAATTCCAGGTGTAAAATTCTCATAAATTAATATGAGCGAAAGAAGAAATTTTGGTATTTTCAGCTGGAATATTGCAGAGTAGGTCCTCCTTCAATATCTTGGCAACATATAAACATCCTTATGCATCCACTCTTTTCTACTTATATAGTCTAATTACTTCCATCCTTTAGTTCTAGTGGCATCAAATTTCAAAGATAAACACCTACTCTAGAAAGGATCTGGTAAGTGAGAGGAGGTGATATAGCTAATGACATTCTGATTGTATGTCAGTACTTAAAAGGGAAAATCATAGGGGCCTAAGAGGTGGCACTAGAGGTAAAATGTCTGCCTTGCAAACACTAGTGATTTCTGAGCACATAGCCAGGAGTAACCCCTGAGCATCAAATGGGTGTGCCCCCTCCCCAAAAAAGAAAAATCATAGAGGATGAATATATAGCTTTACAATGAGGCTAGTCGTGGATTTTGCTTCCATCCAGGATGATAGTTAAAAGAAGTTTGAGGGGGTTGGGGGGGAATGATGTGTTCCTTTTGACCCATGTTGAATACTATGCAGCTGTTAGAAAAAAATGAAGACATGAAATTTGCTTATACATGAATAGATATGGAAATGATTATGCTGCTGAGTGAAATGAGTCAGAGAGAGGAATAGATATAGGATAATGTCACTCATTTGTGGGATATAAAAGAGTAAAAAGCAGTATGGTACTAATATCTAGAGGTAATAGTGATGAGGGACAGAAGGACTGGACCATAGTAGGAAGCTTGCCACAAAAGTGGTGAGTGTAGTTAGAGTTTAAAAAGGTTTACTATGACAATAATAGTTGGAACTTATCACGATGTACAAGAACTGGATAATCAAAGGAGATAAATTGACATGCATGATACCTTTAATTAACAATAGTGCAAAGTTTCAAAAAGAAAAAAAAGAGATATTAAGCTAAATGATTACCCCAGAGACAGGTGGGAAGGATGTGTGAGAGGGGAACCCAGGACATTGGTGGCAGGAAAAGTGCACTGAACAGTTGATTTATATTCGATGACTAAAGTATAAAAAATTTTGTAACCATGGAGCTTAAATTAAGAATTTATTTTGAATAAATTAATTAATTAAAATATATTCAACAGGATATATAATTTGTATGGATGGCTTTATTGTGAGAGTTAGTGGTAACTAGAACTACAGCAATGAGAAAAAATTATCTTGCGAAATAAAGAAGAGTAAAAACTAAAAAAATCAAGTCTCTAGGGAAGGCTTTAACTTAAGATGTGGATAGAACAAGTGGTGACAAGAAAAGAGATGAGAACAAGTGGAAAGAAAAATAATTAAAGGATAATATGACAACTGAGAGAAAATTTATAGCAATGAGTGTAAGTTTCTTTGAAATATAATGGTTGATTCTAAACTTACTGCTCCCAAATTTCCAGCCTTTTTTATATGATAATTACCTTGAAGATCTCTCTTTTTAAAGCAAAGAGAGGAATCATGAAGATTCTGGTTATTTCTGACTTTATTTTCACATTTATCACCCCTTGTTAGCATCTCGTTAAATTCAGATCTTGTTCTCATAGAAAAAAAAAATCAGATTTTCCAATGTATATCATTTTCCTTGAACCCCAGCCATAGGACTCTTTTCTGAAAGAATATTCTTATGGAAATGATTCACTCTCTCAATCCTTGGTGACCTTTACTTTGGTTAAGGAGCATACTGGGCTATTTAATAAAACAATCGTTAGACTTTCAGAGACCTGGATTCAAGTGTTTGCTCAATGACTCAGTAGCATTGTTACTCTGACTTTTTATTTTTATATGTGTGCTTTCTTTATATAATATGCCCTCTTTTTTGTACCATAAGAAACACGTTTTCCCCCCAAAGTGCATCTTATGGAGTGAATGCCTCCTGGAGCTGAAGGCTGAGTGCAGGGGTGGAAAGCATCTAAAACTATGTGTGTCTTATGGTCAGGTGCATCTTACAGAGTGAAAAATATGTCTAGTCTGTGAGCTAACAAATTGTGAAATCCTTAGTAGAGCATTAGTACGAAGTGAGTCTTCAAAACATGTTTATTTAGTTTCTAACTCAGTTCTTTATAAATGATGTGTATACATGTGGGAATGTAAGTAAACATAAATTCATATACAAATATTTAATTCAATTTATGTTTGTAAGTTATCTACTTCATCAAAAATCCTGAATCAATGGGGATTATAACATGAAATGGTTTTATATTTCACTAAGCATTGTTTCAAAAAATTATGTTAAAGGTCCCTTTGATTATATTGTATTACTCTGATAAAACTTATTTATTAAATAATTGTTTTGGCAAAAATATAATGGTTGATAATGGAGAAAGAGTAGTTGGCAACCTCTACAAACTATGAAAATAGAAAAATACTTTATTATTGGCATGTTATGTTGTAGCAATCATGAATATCCATAATTCATTAATTTTCCATATATATAATATTTTCACATAATGGACATTATGCAACCTATATGTAGGTCAGATATTCTTAACAATTTAGAAATGCAGACAGCTTTCTTTGTAAAATTTTATCAGTTTTATTACTGACTTCATGTACATTGCTTTTGAGTTTTCTTTTTATCTCTCTATGTGCTTTTAAAATCTACTTGCTTTAATCTAAGACAGTGACCTTACAGTGCACTTTATAATGCTTGCACTTTGATAAGATGTGACTTCTGATCTTTTGAGACTTACACATGAATTTCCTAGAGCTGTGCTCTGTAGTTGCATAAGATATTAAGATTAAAAATATTTAAATATGTCTTTGTTATAGAGAGGTTTAAATGACCTTACAGTGTATATATTTTTGAAATCTTACTAAAAATTAAAGATCTTATTTTGAATTATTACTAAATAGATCTATAAGATTATCATGAAAAAAGTATAAAGGTCTATATTAGAGCAATTAAACTAGATTTAATGAAGACAGGACAGATTTTTCAAATATATAGACATATATTGTCCTTTGCACATGTAGGGTTTATCTCTACTTTTTAACATGGACCCTCTTCCATGAATAAAAATAGTAAATCATGTATTTCATTTCTTTAAATATGACCTATTTCTTGGGCACATAACATGAAAAAGTTGATTAAGAAAGAAAGACTTCCATAGTCAGAGGAGATATTAGTAGAGAAGTGGAAATTAACTCAGAAAACTTGGCAATGAAGCAGAAATAGAATGTGGAAATTTTAAGGCCAAAAGTAGATGGTTTCAACATGGAAGAATGCATGAATACATAAATGTGAGTCTGTTTAGGATGGATAAGTGTGGGAATTTATGACTAGGTGAATGGGTACTTAGATGGATATATGGGTGATATAGAGACAAATCGTTGGAGATTGTTTCTATATCACCTAATTTCAAAAACTAAAGATAGAAGAGTAGTGTTTATGTATTTCAGCTAAATATTATTTTTGGGAGCCCTTATAAGAGTTTTTTGAATAGGGTTGATTAGTGTGAAAGTACACTGAAAATTACAGTGAAAAGTAAAATGAAAGAAATGGAAAAATAAAAATTGAAGGACAGTAGTCAACGATAAAATAATTTTAAATTAATTGAGGATATTTTCTGAGGATAACTAGAGTTGAAATATAACGGGAAGAGGACACAGAGCCATAAATTAAGATATGTAGCCTATTGGAAGATACAGTAAATATTTGAATTTCATAAGGAACATACTGTTCTTTTGTTTTGTTTTGTTTGCTTTGTTTTGTTTGTTTCTTTTCATTTGTTTGTTTGCTTTTGGTTTTGGGGATCACACCCAGAAGTCCTCGGGGGTTACTCTTGGCTCTACACTCAGAAATCACTCCTGGCAGGTTATTTGGAATGCCGGGATTCAAACCAGTATCTGTCCTGGGTTACTGCATGCAGTGCAAACGACTTACCACTGTGCTATCACTCTGGCCCCTTTGTTTTGTTTTTGAGCCACACCTGGTTCTGTGCTCAGAAGTTACTCATGGCAAGAGTAACCATATGGGAGACTGGGATCAAACCCTGATCAGTCATGTACAAGGCAAACACCCTACCTGCTGTGCTATTATTACAAACCCCCAAAACATATGTTCTTTACATTTAATTGTAAATAATTTTAATATGATTCACATTGAGGCACATAGGAAGAGGTGCAAATAAGTTGGTTGAATTGGTTGTGGAAATTGGTTGTTATCAGATTCTTAGAGATGGAACCCTTAAGTCTATCAGCAAGGAAGAAACCTGGAAACTGTTGTCATTTTGAAGAGTAAGGGTAGTAGTAGAATTGTAATCTCAGACAGTATTAAAGCACAAATAAAGTATGAAGTTCTTTAGGTATACAAATAATGCACATATCCTCATAGACTCATGATTATAAAGAACTACTAAGGCAAACTAAAATTTGAATAATTAATAGAAGACATATTAGCTATCAATGTATTTAAAATGTAGAACAGAGAACAGATATTGTGTGTCCTATTGTTGAATGCCTTTAGCCTGTATTCTAACAGATTTTTATATTTCAGTTTAGTTATTTAATAATCATATTCTTATATTCTTACTACTATGCACAGCTAAAATATACATTTTCATACATAGTACTTTTTCACATTGGCAATATTTTATAATTACAGTTTTGTTTAGTTTAAAGCTGAGAGCATAGTATGAATATTTAGTCAAATTGTTTTTGCTAATTCATCTTTATTGGCAACATAATCTTAATGATATAAATATCTATATGTTTATCAGCCACACAAATATTTTTATTATAAATAAATAAATGATAAATAATAAATGATAAATATATTTATCAACTATATAAATATAAGCATTTGAGCATTTGATAAAATTGTATCTGTAGATACTGATTTTTTTTCCTTTCTTAACTTCTAGCTTTAAATTCCACCGTGTGATCATTTTAGCAATGTAGTTTTGCGTCAGAGCAATAGCAAAGGGATTAATGTGTCCTCCTTTCATGCGGCCAGATTCAATCCTGTCACTGAATATGGTTCGAAAGCACACCTCCGCAACATATCAGAGTCATTCTTTATCACTAACACGAGTAAGTCCTGAGTTCCACTGGGTTGATTCAAAATCAGGCAACAACATAAATGTAGTTGGTATCAGATTTTAGTAGCTTCAGTACTTTTTTCCAGTACTTTTTGTTTTTGTTCAAGAATTGGAGGTCTGAGACTGGAGCGATGGCACAGTGGTAGGGCATTTTCCTTGCACATGACTGACTCAGGACTGACCTCGGTTCCATCCCCAGCGTCCCATATGGTCCTCCAAGCCAGGAGCGATTTCTAAAAATGGACTTTTTTTGGTTTTGGGTCACACCCGGCAGCGTTCAGGGATTAGTCCTGACTCCATGCTCAGAAATCACTCCTGGCAGGCTCGGGGATGCCGGGATTCGAACCAATGACTTTCTCCATGAAAGGCAAACGCCTTACCTCCATGCTATCTCTCCGGCCCCAAAAGCACTCTCACTTTTTTTTTTTTTTTTTGGTTCTTGGGCCACACTGTGTGATGCTCAGGGGTTACTCCTGGCTATGCACTCAGAAATCTCTCCTGGCTTGGGGGTACCATATGGGACACTGGGGAATCGAATCGCGGTCCATCCTACACTAGCGCGCACAAGGCAGATGCCTTACGCCCTGCGCCACTGCTCTGGCCCTGCCAGGAGCGACTTCTGAGCGCATAGCCAGGAGTAAACCCTAAGCATCACCGGGTGTGGCCCCAAAACAAATAAACAAACAACAACAACAACAACAAAAAGAAACGGATGTCTAATTTATCATCTGGTAAAATTACCTATCTAGGGGATGGAGTGCTAGTAAAGCAGGTAAAGCATTTCCTTGCATGCTGCCTATCGGGGTTCAATACCCGGCATCCCATATTGTCCACCGAGCCTGCCAGGAGCAATTTCTGAATATAGAGCTAGGAGTTACCCCTTGTGCTGCTAGGTGTGGCCTAAAAACTAAAAACAAACAAACAAACAAACTTCTAATATTTGTATCTGATAATTTATTTTGATTTGCAATTAGGACAATGGGTTGTGTTTTCATCTTTGTTATTATATTATATATCCATACATATTTAAAACAAGGAAATCATAGTTTCCTATCATATCACCAGATAATTATATATATACATATATATAATGTTATACATTTCAGGAAATGTATAACAACATTACATAAATAGTCTACAATTTATATATAAGTAAAAACCCTATATATAAATAAAAACCATTACTACATTTGAGTTATATTTACTGAATTAATTTCCATTTATCAGATCCTGAACTTGGAGGTTATTTAAAACTCAGTACAGAGGGGCCGGAGTGGTGGCACATGCAGTAGGGCATCTGCCTTGCATGTGCTAACCTAGGTCTGACCATGGTTTGACCCCCTGGCATCCCATATGGTCCCCCAAGCCAGGAGAGATTTCTGAGCTCCTAGCCAGTAGTAACCCCTGAGCATCACAAAGTGTGGTCTAAAAACAAAAAAACAAAAAACAAAAAAACAATTCAGTGCAGAATAGTTTCCCTTACTTCCTAGTTTGTATATGTTTTTAAAATCTCAATTCTCTATATTAAATGTAAAAGGCTAGGTTTGTGATATATGGTAGTTTGGCGAATTAAAAAACATGCTAAGATAAATTATAATTACTTGTACACAGGACATATTGAATAACATTGAGCTATCTAGTTTTAGCTCTTTGATATATCATAAATAAGTTCTCACAGAGAGAAGGGTGAATGAGCAAATGGAGTTACACTCAGCTATATATAAGTAGCATATTTATCACAAGCCCAACATTTGGAGAAGTTAGATGTTTAGACTCATGAGCAATAGATTTGCCATAGTTTTGCAGATATTCTTTAAAGAGTTAATAAGAATGCCAAATAACCAATTTCCATTATTCTGTGACAAGAGAAATATGGTTAAAATGTTAATTACTTAACTTTTTAGATGGAAGTTAAGAGAATAAGCTGTGCTGAAAATTAGCAAAGGTTACTTTCTAACGTTTTTGGGCCTAATGTAAATTGTGTATTGAAAAATATGCCTGTTATTATACTAATTTATTTTTTTATGTTCTTTACTCTTCCGGTTTATACTTGTACTATTAGTTTTGTTTTAGGGCAAAACCCAGAAATGCTTAAGAACTACTCCTGGTTCTGAGTTCAGGAGTCATTCCAGACAGTGCAAACAACCTAGAGTGTACTAGGTATTGAACATAAGTTATCCATATGCAAATCAGGAAACTTACTAGCTATAAAATCTCTCTGGTCTCCCATTTTCTATATTTAATGTGTTTCTTAGTTTTGATACATGGAATAAAATATGGATTCATTTTACCTAGAAGTTAAGTAAAAAATAGTGTACTTTGGAGGGTGGGACTAGTCTGATATCACATGAAGAAAGATGAATGCTAAAACCCCAATCTTGAGATGTAAAAATGAATACTGAGTTCAGAGCAGCCTCCAAACACAAATACACTGCCAGCTGTACCCTCCAAAAATCTTTTATTATTTTGGTTTTGGGGCCACACCAGTCAGTGCTTAGGGTTGTTTCTGGCTCTACACTCAGAGATTGCTCCTGGCAGACTAAAAGAACCATATCTTATGCTGGGGATCGGACCCAGGTCAACTACTCCATCCCCTTTCGTTAATTTTTTCTTTAAGGTCATAAATTTTATCATTTATATACAAATTATTTTTAAGTAACAAAAAGCTATTTCCTTATTGTTTCTGGAAAATATTATTGGATATTTTGTACACTCAGGAAGACCAGTACTCCAAAAGGAGACATGTTGATAGGTCAAAGAGATAGTAAAAAATTTATGGCGTGGCTTTGCATGTAACCAAGGATAAGTCAATCCTCAGTGATGCATATAGTCAGTCTTTTAAAAACATTAGGAATGATTCCTGGATGTAGAGATAAAAATGATTTCTGATCATTGCTTGATCTTCCCTCATCCCAAGAAGTAAAATAAATTAAAAATTGGTATTTGGATGCACCAAAGAGGCAGTAAACTATTTAAGGCACTTGCCTTACAAGCACCCAAACCTTGTTTAATTTCAAGCTACATATTGACCGCTGAGTACTGGTAAACCATTTAGATTTAGCCCAGCCCAACACCATCAAAATTACATATTTTTAAATATTTTTAAAATTTACTTCGTAATGAAACAATTAAAAGGGAGGCAATATTTTGTAATCTCTAATTTTTTAAGCTAGAAATACCAACCTCCAATTTTCTATAGCTTTTGCCTTTTAATTATAGCCACCTACAGCTTCATTGTGTACAAGTATTTATATCCAAGCCTATGGAAAGAGAAAGCAAACATTGATGCTATAGGCAAGTTAATTCTGAAAATGTGTCAAATGTGAGGTTATTTTTATATAGTGTTCATTATTTATCCACAATTTGTTAAAACAATTTATTCATAATTAGATTAATTTGCATACAATAATTGAATGAAGCAAATTAGAACCAATACAAAGTAATATAAAGGAAAAAGTATTGCTAAGTTTCTATGATGATGGGTATTATGATCTCATAAATCAAAAAGTTGAGCAGAAAGAATATATCTTTTATTTATTTAAATATATATTTCAAATTTTTTTAGTAAAAACTAAAGTGGGAAATCTTGAAAATTAGCATATATAATTTTCAGATTACAAATTTGCTAATTATAAAACCAACAAAATTCACCAATTGAATTCCTACATTCAACCTCAAATTGCTATAGTATATTTGTATGTTACAATCAATAATAAAAGTTTATACTTCATATTTTATGTTTTCTTTGGATTTTGATAAATGTTGAATAATAATGTGTATTAAATAATTCAGAATAATTTTACTGAGCTAAGTAAGACACCATGTTCTACTTGTTCATTTCAATTCCACCCTCTGACTGAACATTTGCTATCACTGATCTTTTTATTGTAGACTTTTTTAATTTTTAGACTTTTTTTGAGACTGTCACATAGTTGAAATAATATAGCATGTAATTTTTCCAAATTTTTTTGTTCCGTTTAGTCATTTGGATTCTAAGTTTATCCCATGGCTATTTTGTGGTTTATAGATACATTTAGCATTAAAGAACAAACATGTGCAAATTATTATTTTATCTATTCTCTTACCAAAAAACATCTTGTTTCTGCGTTCTAGTATTGAAGAATAAAATTACAATAAACATTCAAGTGTCAGCTTTCATGTAGCTATAGTTTTCACTTCATTATGGAAAAATACAAAAGAGCATGTCTTTGGTTCACCCTTACAATATGCCTGATTTGAAGATTTATTTTAAAATTTCAGTAATCACAATAGTATGTTATCAGGGGAAAAATAGACAAATGAAAAAATGAAACAGACTTGAGAGCCTAAAAAGAGACACATAAAAATATATTCAGGTCTGAAGTGATAGCAAATCAGGTAGAGAGTTTGCTTTGCATGCTCTGACCTGGATTAAATTGTGGCACAAGACCATCAGGTATGATCTCTGAATACAGAGCCAAGAGTAGACACTGACCATCTCTGACTGTGGCCAAAAAAATAATATATATGTGTGTGTATATATATAATAATGTGTAAGTATTTGTCTATACCCTAAAGGAAGCCCTGAAAACTGCAGGTACGCACAAACACACAGTCACAAAAAACAAATAAAAACAATATTTATATATATTCAAGTGATTCTTGATAAAGTAGGAAAGAATAGTCAGGAGAAACACTTTTTCAAAAATGCTGCTGAGACAACCAGAGAGCCATATGCAAATGCATCATATTTGCACTTGCTGAAATCGTAAAAATTTAAATATATTGTACAAATTATATATTGTAGTGTTATTTTTAATTTAATATTGAGTGCCAGAGCAATAGTACAGTTGTTAGGGCATTTACATTACAAGTGGCCATTCTTTGGTTCAGTTCAGCCACCCATAAATTACCTCCAGCCAATCAGTATAAATTTTGAATGTAGAGCTAGGAGGAATAATTGACCACTACCAGCTGTGGACCAAAAATCAGAAAAAGATTTAATAAAAAAAAAAATCTTGTTAAAACATGTGAGAAAAAAGTTCTATTTTGTATATATTATTTTTATGCCCTGAAACCTTGTTATAAGTAAGAGTTTCAGGAATTTTCTATTAATGATGTTACTATTTTATATTTTCTATAGAGATGGTTACATCTCTAAAGGAAGTCTTTCCTTAATACTTTTGGAGTAGTGACAGAATGAATTCATTAGAACATATCTTGTTATTATTTGTTCCTAAGAGGCTCATTGCCCCATAATTACCTCCTTCAATTGTAGAAATTTTATTCTTCAAAACGAGAAAGTTGCCCCATAATGTTAAGGTTTGGGGAAGGAAGAATTTTTAAGCCCTATAATTAGATTTCAAAGTTTTATTCAAACATTGCATCTTAATAGTGAACTTTAGGAACTATTCTCATGTCTACCTTTCCTTCTTTTATGGTGCAACAAGAAAGCATTGAGTCGTTTCCTTCTTGTAAATGGAAAGTGATGATGGGCTGGAATTATGCATTTACCTTCTTAGAGATACTTTTTAGTGCTGGTAAAATATTTTTTGTTGAGGGTATGCTGAGATAAGATCAGAAAGTTCTGGCCATGCTTCATAGTAGCTATTTTTCCTTATTTCTTGGTGGAAGCACCAGGTTATTCATCTTTATTATTTACCATGAGAACCTGATAGATATCCTGAGTCAAAGCCTACAAAAGGGAGAGTGTGTGTACATGAGTGTGTATATAGTGTGTATGTGTGCCTGTGGTGGGGAGAGAGGGAGTCATATGATTAAGCATCCATAGCAGCTATAATTCTCAGGCATGTTTACTGAGCCTCCAGCAGTCTAGCAATTACAAGCTTACAGTTTTCTTATTACAGATTTCTTGATTTTAATTAAGAAGAAATATGTTACTGCATCATAATTTCTCCCAAAATTCTTTTAAAGTAATCACATTATACCTTTAGTTCTGTGATTTTACCATATGCTGTTTGGAAATATGCATCCTTAATGAAAGAAACACTAAATATTTCTACCAGGACATGACATTTGAGGAATATAAGTGACCCACTCAAGTCTCTATAGTAGTGCCTCATGATTATTTTAAAATTTTTCATTAACTATTTTAGATTAAATGGTAATGGATTAAAACAAACAGACTAATGAAAGATGCTGGATACCAAAAGTTATCCCCAAAGCATAAAGGCTGGTCCACTTTGTAAATGCAAGAACTGAGGCCCAAGACTCTGTTACCAGCATTGCTCAAAAGAAGTTGGATCCCTTCAGTGATGAGAAGCTCCAATAGGAACGAAAGTTTTTTTTTTTTTAAATTAGAGTCACCAAAAATTTAAAGCTCTTTTCCTGACAATACCCTAGAAGCAAAGCAGACTTTTATTGACATAAAAAGCTCTAGTGAAGATAGTGTGTGAGTGTGGGGAGAATAGGGGGATAAGCAACATATAATCAACTTTTGCAAAAGCGAGCAAGGGCACTTCTCCATTCTGAACATCTTTGCATATCAAATTAGAATGTGAAATTTTCTGATTTACTTTGAGAGATAATTTCATTTTCTTACTTATTTAGAAGTCTACATCTCTCATGAATTTCTTGATCTCTATACTCATCATCTCTAAATAATAGTTTTACTTCACTATTTTTTATGCCTAATTTTTTTTTTTTTTGCTAGAAAAGTTCAAGCTATACAGAAGCTTGGCAATAGTTAAAGCTAATTTTCCATTTTTAGCAAAGGAAAATTCCTCATTCTGGAACTGAGTTCCAATACTTTTGGAGAATTTAGGTGGTGAGGATTAATTTCTGTTCTAATTGGATTTAGCAGAGTCTGAAAATTTTTAAGTGAAATAGGTGGGATGATAATATTAACATCGCAATGATGCTAATTACAGGTTTTACTAGTCTTGATCCTTCCAGTTGCATTCCTGGATCTGTTAGGTAGGACAAGAAGGAAATTGTAGAAGCCGCCATCTTGATCAGATACCTAATTCACATATGTCACATGGAACAGTATGAGATTCAATTTGTGAACTTGTGCTTCTAGAGTTCTATCTCTACATGTTGACAATTCCTGAGCAAGAATTACCCCCAATATACCTGCTTTCTTCACAAAAAGTTGCATTTATATAGAGATGAGAATAAAGTATAAACTATTTAGTTGGAGCAAATTGAGTTAATTGGGAAAGTCACATACTGACAATCAAAATTCAGTGAATGAAATCTTAATAAATATACTAGTTCCTTCTTCAATGAAAAGACAATATAATTTAACAAAGTTAAAATTTACATGTGTTCCATATTGTGAACTTTAAAAAAACTCAAGAATAAAAAAGAAATTAAAGTTTGCATCTTCTCATATTTCTAAATTCATACATAATTATTTTTGTATTAATGCTGTGACTAAAATGAGTTAAGCACATAAAAATAAAACTAATTTATTTCCTAGTTGCTCTTTGGGTAATAAATCTAGGTTTATTTGACTGCTTAGATTCTCAGAAGCAAGGATTGAGAATTGGTTATTGATGTCTTTTTCTTCTTGTTCTTATTTTCTTGTTTTTATTCTTTTGTTGTTATTGTTATTTTTTGTTGCTCTCATTATTATTTCATCTCTCTCTATTTTTGGGTCACATTTAACAGTGCTCTATGCTTACTCCTGGCTTAGTACTTAGGGGTCATTTCCAGTGGGCTTCAACAACTTCATGTGTTGCCAGGAACTGAATCTAAGTATAGCTGTGTGCAAGAAAATTTACCTACCAGCCGTATTAGTGTTCAGGCCCACATATGTTTTTTTTTTATTTTTATTTTTTTTGTTTTTTGCTTATCTCTGCTTGAGAATGTTATTTATGCTTAAGCAATTAAGCTTTTAAATGAACTGGGTTTGACTTTGAATTTGAGTTCCATAAATTTCAGGAATTTCATATACAAACACCCTTAGATCATGTAAGTTAGCTTTTACAGAATACAGGAAATGAGAATAACTCTGTTCTGGGTATTCTGCTGTTTATCACAGTTTAATGTTCCTCTATGCTAATATATCAATTCATTAGCATGTAATTCCTATGAAAAAATTAAATACCTTACAATTTATATTTTAACTAACCATTAAGGAATATATCATTACGTATTTTGAAATAATCTGTTCAATTTTTAATTTTGGCGTTTGGTATGAGCACATTATGAGATTTTGGGTTAGAATTAGTGTCATTAAATTCCATGCCCAGAATACTGCAGAGAAATTCAGAATTATGTGTTATTATTAAAAAATTCTATCAGTTCAAGATAGGAGTTTAAGAACACTCTTAAAAATGTAAGACATAATGTGGCCCAACTGACAGCACAGATGTAGGGCTTGTGCCTTACATACAGCCAACATAGGACATACCCGGTTCGATCCCTGGCATCCAAGATAGTCCCCCGAGCTTCCCAGAAGCAATTTCTGAGTGCACAGCCAGAAGTAATCCCTGAGCACTGCTGGGTGTGGCCCCCAAAAATGTAACACATAATTCACAAAATGTACAAACATATATATTCTTCCTACTGTGAACATAAGTGATACACATCTTGTCCCAGCATTCCAGAAATTATTTACAACTTTCCTCTAAATGTCATTTAGAGTACATACAGTTGACAGACTAAAGAATAAAGATTTCTTCTAATCTAAATAAATTAAATTTATATATAAATATATTTTAAGTAAATATATTTATAATTTTATTTATATATATTTATATTATATATTTATTTATAAATATATTTATATTGTGATAAAATATATTTATAATACATGTAAACATATTTTATTTATAAATTTATTTATATATTTTAAGTAAATATATTTATGATTTTATTTATATATATTTGTATTATATATATTTATATATAAATATATATATTTATATATAAATATAAATATATATATATATTATAAATATATATATAATTAATTATATAATAATTATTATTAATTATATTATATTATATTATATATATTATATATAATATAATATATATTATATTAATATATATTAATATTAATTATATAATTATAATTATATTATATATATAAATATATATATATATTATAAATATAAATATAAATATATATTTACAGGGTGGGGAATATGGGACGCAGGATGGGAGCGGGGTTGGAGGGAGGGCAAATTTGGTGATGGGAATTCCCCTGATTAAATGTTAATATGTACTTAAAATACTACTGTGAAAGATATGTAAGTCAATATGGTCAAAATAAAAATTATAAAAATATATATATTTATAAATAAAAATATAAATATGTTTATTTATATATTTAAGTAAATATATTTATATAGAGATATTTTTATAGATGGACTTTAATATGACATCTATTGCAACAAAAAGCAAATGCTTAAACATTCATAATTTGAGATATTTTGTTTATGTACGTATAATATAATCATACTATAAGAACTAGCTATTCTTGGGTAGGGAATCTCTAAAACAAAAATGAAATACATTAATGGTAAGAATATTTATTTAGGGGCCGGAGAGATAGCATGGAGGGTAAGGAGTTTGCCTTTCATGCAGAAGGTCATCGGTTCGAATCCCGGCGTCCCATATGGTCCCCCGAGCCTGCCAGGAGCGATTTCTGAGCATAGAGCCAGGAGTAACCCCTGAGCGGTGCCGGGTGTGACCCAAAAACCAAAAAAAAAAAAAAAAAAAAAAAAAGAATATTTATTTATATTCAAAAAGAATATATCTGCTGAGAATTCATATCAATCAGATATAACTTCTATTATTATTAGGTAATTCCCAAATTATGAATATACTTTAATTGTATACTTGGATATAGTTTTTAATGTTATGTTATAACCTTTTATATTCTTTTAAAAGCTTCAATAAATTTTATCTATTTTCTTTTTTTTTTTTTTTTTTTTTTTTTTTTGGCTTTTGGGTCACACCCGGCATTGCTCAGGGCTTACTCCTGGCTGTCTGCTCCTGGCAGGCACCGGGGACCATATGGGACACCGGGATTCGAACCAACCACCTTTGGTCCTGGATCGGCTGCTTGCAAGGCAAACACCTCTGTGCTATCTCTCCGGGCCCAAATTTTATCTATTTTCAATGAAGTTTTATTTTGAGTGGATGTCTTATACATTTTAATTTTTTTTTCATTTTGAGGTTGGGGTGTGAGGTTCATAATTGGCTATGATAAAGATATTGTTTTAAATTTAAAGTAGTATATGATCATAGTAACATATTATAAAAGTGAACATAAAATTGAGTAAATTCACTTCTCTTTAAATTTTTAATATTGAAAAGTATTTGTATCACATTTGTAAAAACGGATAATTTCATAGATTCTGGAACTCCTCAAAATTTATATCACAAGGACTCAAATGCTATTCATCAATAGAGAACTTGCCATGCATGTGACAAGCTCTGGGATTTAATAACACCACTACAAAACCAAAGTTCATTGAAAAATCTTGTTATATACAGGAGTTAAAATAAATCTCATTTTATTGTTTTTAGAAAGCTGAATATTTATTGAAACACATTAACTTTATTTTTTAATTATTACAATTTCCCAGTGCCTACAGAAACGTGTTAAAATAAATTACGACATCTTAAACTATCATATTTTATAACGTACATTTGATATATGGGTGCAATGCTAATAAGTGAAATGTTCTCTGAAGCAATTTGCATTGAAAATATGTATTAATGTTCCTAACTGTTTCTGGCTCCAAAGGTACTGTTTAGTATTGCTGGGCACTGCAGGAAATGTGTGGCCAAGAAGCATGAAGCGTTACTAATGTTTTTAGAATATAAAATGAGTTTGTTTTCTGAAGTCAATGGAATTCTAAGTCCTCAAATTTCCTCAAGAGTTATATAGATCACAGAGTTTCAGTTCAATAATTTGAAAACTAAGTGTATCCATGGTTATTGGTGTTGTTTCTCAGTAGATTGAAACCAAAAAAAAAAAAATTGCTACATTCAAGTAAAGGTAAATATTCTTTAAGAGTGGTGCTTCCTAGTATATATTTTTGAGTCTGAATTTCAGGTTAGCTTTGGGAAACAATCAGATAATATACTTGATGATATCCTCACGATAAAATTACTCAAAATATTTTCTTTCGAATTAAAGCAGTTTTCATAATGCCATGTACAATTGTCGGGCCTAGATTCTGAGGAACAGAAACTCATGGTTGGTTAAAAAAAAAAAAAGCCAGATTCCAGCAAGAGCAAAGAGCAAAGTTGGTAGGGAACTTACCTTGCCTATGGCTAACTGAGGTTTGTTCCCTGTCACTACGCATATTTCTGAGGATATTCAGCGGCTGAGCACAGAGTCGGGAATAAGCCCTGTGCATCACTGTGTGGAACAAAATTATTTTTCGAAACATAAAAGAGGAAAGTCTTGCTAGAATAATGTTTTAGGGTCTCTTTATATCCTTCGGAAGGAATATTTTTTTTCAGGAGGGTCATAACCTTGATGTTTCATATTGGGATTTCACCATTGACTAGGAAATAAATGTTAAGATTGTGCTTGGGAGTCTTATAGAAGGAATTATTTTTATTAATTAAATGCAGAACTTGTGCTTGGGATCATAGGTTACTGGACCTTCACCACCACCAGCTCCTTGAATGTGGGACTTGTGCCCTGTTTATGTTAGTCCTTTTTAGGACAGTTCGGTTAAAGGGACAAGAAACAGAATTTTTTAGGTTTTTGTGAATTAGGAACCTATCACTGGCTCTGAGCCAATCTCTGTGTCTCAGAAGATAAATTGATTACTGCACAATATATAGGATAGTCATTGTTATTTTTAACTTAAGTATTTCATTTATTTGCTTAATAATACTAAAAAAACCTTCATCAGTCACTTAAAGTAATGATATTAGTACAATAATCTTATGTCTTGTTATGTCTTGTTCATTTTAATATCATTTATCCATTAATTGTAGGCTTAAATTTATAAATACTATAGATTTGTGACTTTACCCAAATTACTTTAAAATAAGATAAAAATAAATTGATTTTAATTAAAATGTAAATTAATTATTTTATAAATTTTATTAATTATAAATATTAGTAGTATAATAATCAATACTTACTGATAATTGTCTTTGCGAAATTTAATGTTTTAATATGGGGGGATGGGGCCTGAGAGATAGCAGAGCTGTAGGGCATTTGCCTTGCATGCAGCCAACACATGGCAGATCCTGATTCGATTCCTGGTATCCCATATGGATCTCAGAGCTTGCCAGGAGCCATTTCTGAGCACAGAGTCAGGATTAGCCCCTGAGCACCGCAGGGTGTGACCCCAAAGCAAAACAAAACAAACAAACAAAATTGTTACTACGTTTTTTTTTTTTAAGCAGGTGAAGAAATTGGAAATTAGGAACAAAAATCTGGGTGAAGTTCAGATTTTGAATTTAGCTTATATTTAGAGTAATAGTTATAATCTTCCTTACGTATTACTATATAGAACAACCATTTTCTCTGATTTCCTTTTACCCATATTATATAAGTACATATTTAATTTGAATATGAGTCTCAAACATATATAGGAGAGAGATTTTCAGTCACTACTCCCAGAGTTTCTTTCCTTATTTTGGGGGGGATTGGGGGTGTCACGCCTTGTGGCACTTAGGAGTTACTCCTGACTCTGAGCTCAGAAATAGCTTCTGGTAGGCTCGGGGTACCGTATGGGATGCCAGTATTCGAACCGGAGTCATCCTGTCCTATGTTGGCCTCATGCAAGGCAAATATGCCATACCATTGTGCTATCGCTCCGGCCCCAAATATATTCCCTTTATTGTTTTTTTGTTTGTTTTTGGTTTGGGTTTTTGGGCCACATCCGGTGACATGCAGGGGTTACTCCTGGCTCTTCTCTCAGAAATCACTCATGGAAGGCACAGGGGACCAGAGGGATGCCCGGATTCTATCCACCGCCAGTCCTGAATTGGCTGCGTGCAAGGCAAAAAACTTACCTCTGAGCTATCTTTCTGGCCCCTCCCAGTTTTTCTAATACATTAATATTTATTTAATGTTTAAAATATATTCTATAAAGAGATAAAGAGGAGTCTATTATGAAAAAAATCATGAAAACTAGTATTTCTTTTTCATGTACCGCATTTGAAAAACAAACTGAAACTCTACATAGTTTCTCTAATGTTTATTGATAAATAAGTGATATTGATTGTTATGCTTTTATTAATAGTCTATATATCAGTTTTGTTCAAATTAGATTTGGAATCCAGATATCCTTGATTTAAAAATGAAGTTAAATATTCTAGTATATTATTAAGTCTCTCAATTACATATCACACAAAAAGTCCTAATTAATTTTTCATTTCTCTAGCCATACAGCTTTAGAGTTAGTTTAGAAACAATTTAGAGATCATTTGTGAATTTAAAAATGCAACTTAGAGAATACACTGATGTATTCAATGATTGCCAAAAAGTTTACAGAAATAAAGGACATGTCTGGCTATAAAGTCAAAAGCATTTCTAGAGTCTCCCTAGACACAAATGTCAGATACAATCGCTTCATTTAAGATTATTTATTTGATTTGATTTTACTATATCATCTTACTCTACCTATTAATTATATACTCCTTCTATTTAACTCTACTCAAAAACTAACTGTATACAAAAATTTAATATTATCCTTTAAAAGTTATTAGATAAACCTATTTCTAAAATACATTTTTCTTGTAGTATTCATCTGACCTCATTAATGGGGTTTTAGTTAAATGGTAGGACTTTTTTTTATTTGTTTGTTTGTTTCTGCCACACCCAGTGACACTCGGGGGTTACTCCTGGCTAGGTCCTCAGAAATCACTCCTGGCTTGGGGGAATAGATGGGACACTGGGCATCGAACCAAGGTTCATCCTGTATCAGCCATGTGCAAGGCAAACTCCCTACCACTGTGCTATTCCTCCAGCCTGGAACATTTATTTCTGTATGTATGAGGACCTGGGTTTAAGCCCTAAACCAATGAATAATCAAACAGTGACCCTTACACGGTATTCAAAAATAGTCATGGATAATACTAGAAGTATATTACAGATACAATTAATCTACTAGATTCTGAACAGTGCTGTAAAATGTTCAGGGATAGCAGAGAAGCAGTTCATTAATGCCAGACAGTGTCCTTCACTTTTGAATCTGCTTAATAAGTTTCAAGCAATAAAAGACATCTTATCTCATTGGAAGAGGGACAAAAAGTGAGGAAAGGAGCTATATGTGATAAAAGTTAAGCCATATAATCTTCGAAAAGGAAGATAATCAACATAAATGGAAAAATTTATCCTGAAGTAGAAAACAATACTTGAAAATTAATCCTTATATTAATTGATGTTGATTACCAAAAATTCTCTTGCAACTAACTGCTCAGGTGAGACAAAAAGGCTAATGAAAGTACCAAGAACATGTTTAAGATATTGCTTTTAATTATCCATTTAATTAGCTTTCATAAAAGTTCCTTTTAAATGATTATACATTTACGACAAATATAGGTACAAACACAAATGTAAACAAACTACCTATCAACAAACAGACAATAAGATGCTTTCAGAGCAATGACCTTCAACATGGCTTTAAAAATCCATTATAACTACTCTGAAAATATTGCCACAATAGTTTGAAAGTATTCAAAACCAAAATAGCAGGCTTATGATATCCAGATTTTGCCTATCACATGAATTTAATTAAATATTATAAACTTACACAAATTTTATACTGAAGTTGGATATAAATAGTGATAATTTCATCCATTCAAAACCAAATTATTTGGTGGTCAGCGAGATAGTAATTCAGGTGTCTGCCTTGCAAGCAGCTGGCCAGGAGTTGATGTCTGGTAACACTTATGGTACCATGAACTCCACCAATAATCATCTCCCATCAAGAAAAATAAAGAAAAACAAATGGTTTTGAATATTGTCTAAATCTTATAAATCTTCTATACATTTGATTCGCTTACATTCAACATATTTACAACCAATATAGACAAACTGAACATAGGGATCAGAGTGATGATATAATAGATAAGGCACTGGACTTTCATATGACCAACCTGGTTTTTGGTACTCAGAACCACATAAGAACAAGCCAGAAGTGATCTCTGAATGCAAAGCCTGAAATAAATAATGAGCAACCCCTGGTGTGGCATATATTTCTCTCTGTCCTCCCAGCAAAAATAAAATAAAAAAAAAAAGTCTAACTGAACCCTGGTTGCTTGTGGGCAAAAACAACTGCGTAAATATTTTCCTATATTATTTAATTTTGGAGTTTTTTTTTTTTTGATATTACATTGTTATGTTTGCTGCTTGCTCCAGGCTTTGTGCTCAAATCATTCCTAGAGGTATTAATGGTACATCTGTAGTTTTGGGGTCAAACCCAGTTCTAATTTGTGCAGGCAAGTGCTCTAGCCCAGTAGCTGACTATTTTTCTAGTCCTTGTGCCACAATCTTAAGTCATCTATCTACATCAAGGAAACTATCTGGTCTTATATCAAATCTTATATTGAATTAAATTCCTACTCTTTGTGCCAAGATCTTTTAGTGTCTTACCTCAAGGCATGTTTCTTGCCTAAAGTCTCTCTTGTGAATCATTTAAAATTATGCGCTATGTTTTGTCTTGCAAAACTTTCATTATCATAATACTTTATTAGAAGCTACATCATTGTATATTATATGTGACTTTAATAGATTGTATCTTTCTTGAAGTTTCTGTTCTGTTTTCAGAAGTCCTTTATCTCTGTGTCTGTTACCTGTTTCTCCTTAATACTTTTTCAGTATGGAGAAACAGGACCATTTATTTCATTGAGAATTTTATATTTTTATTTTATTATTTAAATCATTTTAACACATAAATTATTTTACTTTAAATAGGAAAATTTGAAGCCCTGACTGTATCATTTTGCTTATTAAAAATGAAATGAAGGGGCGTTAGAGGTAAGGCGTCTGCCTTGCAAGTGCTAGCCTAGGACTGACCACAGTTTGATCCCCAGGCATCCCATATGGTCCCCCCAAGCCAGGAGTCATTTCTGAGCGCATAGCCAGGAGTAACCCCTGAGCGTCAAAAGGGTGTGCCCCCCCAAAAAAAACAAATAAAAAACAAAAAATGAAATAAAAATATATTTATGTACACATATATATGAAGCAGTTGGAAACCCTGATATTTCTGAGTTATATAGTTAAAGGTATTTCTCTGCCTTTACTATAATAGTCACAGATTTTTCCTGTGTAAACCTTAGTAAAAGATGTTTAGCATACACAATTGTATGCATATTTGTGCATGCACATAGAAACAGAACTTGCTAGTTAAAGGTTTTGAATAAGAAGATGAGTATACAAGATGGTATAATAATTTTATATTGTCTAAAATTATGCAACATGTAATATAAAACTGTCTACTAACCTCTATATGAAATCTTACAAAACCTAAAAAAGAAAGGCTAAGAAATATTTAAAAAATATTTAAATTAAAACAATGATAAAGTAAGTTACTTATACTGCTGATCATGAGGTTAAAACAAAACATTAAGTCAGAGTTCTTGAGTATAAAAAATCATGATTTCTTCTTCTGCACTATACAAATATTTCCTTAGGTTTTCAATTATGTTTGATGCAGGCAACTAAAGAGTGCCTGTCTACAGGACAAATGTGTTTAATGTGCTGTGAGGCTGTTTAATTTAGATTACTCATTGCTTCTAATAAAACAGCAACTGAAACAAAATGTTGTTGGAAGGAGATAAGAATATTTCTCAGGACTCCATTTAGGGCTGGGACTCTGCTAGACAAATTCAACTGTGATTGTGGTTTAAGCCCTTTCCGGCTGCAGGGATTTCTGTAGGTAGATGGCTTTCCCAGTAGTTAGATAGATTTCTTCCAAATGGTTCCATTTTCCCAAATAGGCTACAACATTGTTCTGATTAATTTGACAATAATTGAGTTTTACTACCAGAGTGACATTTGTCTTTGACTGTGGCATAAAGCTTGCCTCTTTTTCATCATCCTCTCAGCCAGCTAGAGATACAAAATCAGACTAATGACTATCAGCTAAACCAGATTGAACTTTGTGTTCAGGGGGAAGGGCAGTAAGGACTGTCATTTGAGGGAAATTGATAGGATACAGAAAGAAAAGGAAAATGAATCCTGAGTTCATGAATTTAAGTGAAAGTTACCAAATTATAATCAAAAGATAATATTCCAACCTTCAATCAAGTAATGTCATTACTTAGTGATTTCCAGATAGTTCTTTTTGTTTTAGAAATTAACATGATTATACTATCTTGAACATGGTTCATTTTGTGCATAAATCATATAAAACATTTCACACAAAATATATTATTTGTTTATCAATATATATGTTTATCAATATATATCAATATATGCATATATTGATATCACAATTGACTGTGATATGAACAATCAGAAAAATTGAGCCACAGAAATTAATATGCCCCTCACAATATAAAAATATGCAATAAAAATAAATGAATTATTTTAGTGAGGGAAATGATAAAACAGATGAAACAGTTCTACCATGAAATGTTAATTATATATGAAAGACACATTTTCAAATACTTTATGTCATAATTTTATTATTGCAATATGACATTTAGTATGAAAGCATGTTATGTCATAATACCAATTATGCAGCCCTAATAGTGGAAAATTTTATGTAAATATTTTTAAATATAATAGTGATCATTTTAAACATTATTTCTCTCTAGAAAATGAAAATAGTAATTTTTATTTTCTTAGCTTGATTTTCTCTTACCAGACAAGTTTTATTTTCTAAATATTTCTTAACATAAATATATAATCCTAGTTTAAAAATACTATTTAAAATATTTCAAATCTACAGTAAATAAATATTTTTGACATATTACAGATAGTCTATTTTTGTTGTTGTTGTTGATTTATTTGTTTGTTTTTGCTGGTTTTTTTTTTTTACCACATATGGTGGAGCTCAGGGATTACTCATGGTCCTGCACTCAGAAATGACTCCTGCCAGTCTAGAAATTATATGGAATGCTGGGGATAAAACCTGTGTTGGCCACCATGCAAAGCAAACACCCTATCCTCATTGTTACCATGTTAGCACATTTTTTCCTTTTAATGTAGACTAATGGTTCAAATTAGTAATATTATTCTTTTCATACATAATTTATTATATAGCTACTATTTAGAATTTTTGTTATGTTAAATTAGAGAAAGCAGAATCTTACTAGTTAAGGAAGGACATGTAATGTGATATTTTTCAACTATACTTAAGAAAGATGGACCAAGTGTCATAATTTGAATTATATTAGCTCCTTGATACCTTTTGAAGGAAGTACTTTGGGTTGAAACTATAATGTCACTAACAGCTAAAATAAAAAATAAAAATTGGGGATGTACTGACCAACAATTAAAATTCTGAAAAAATATTTTCTGCAATAAGAAACATGTTGGCCTTTATGTCGTTATGGGTAAGGGAGTGTAAAAAGGAACAGAAATTAATATCTATATAAGGTAACATGAAATTAAGTCTTTCCAAACTTCCTGAGAAAATTGTGAATTTTTTTAAATGGCCAGGTACTCAAATGATTGAGGGCTTTCTAACTGATTTTCCTATAATTGCTTACTCTTTAGTGGAAGTCTCCTTCCCATCCATCAATTTATGGCGAACATCTAATGTTCAGTATCTAAGAAGAAACAACATTTTTGTAACCACAATATTTAAGTAAATAAGTAAAAACAGGAAAATTCAGGATGCATATCCACACACCCACACAGAGGGGGACCAAAAATAAACCAAAATACTTGAATACAAGAAGATTCATTTATACTATCTAAAAGTCAAAAAAGAGAGACATCAGGAAGAAAAAACTGACTCTGCAGGAATCGTGATTTCAAACTTCAAATCAGTATCAGATAGTTAATTTATATTAATTAAGTTATCCATTTTGAGACAGCTTATTATGGAAGCTGTAGAAAACTAATGCCAACTTATCTAATTTACCACTGCTCTTGAGAAGAAACAGTAACCCATGTTCTTTACTGTAAGTCTCAAGCTGTTCCTTGTCACAGTATAATAGTGAACCGTGTGCACTTATTGCTATTAGAAGTATAACTATAAGTACATTGATATATTATTATTAGCTATTAATTAGAAGCATAATTGCTATTAGAAGTATAACTATAAGCACATTGATATATTAATATTGGTTATTAATTCATAAAAATTCTATTTAAGAGTAACTAAACTTGATGAAATTGCCTACTCTCATTGAGAAATAATGACCAGGGTTGGGATAACAATTTCATTATTTTTTTTAAATATAATTTTCAATTTCATTATTTTTTTATATTTCTTCTGTTCCCATGTTAATTAAATGGTGGAATTTTGAAAAGTTTTTTAACTGACACAAGTTTTACAATGTAAGGTGACTTTTTTTTTATTTAAAGTTTTCTTCTTTCTAGTGAAAGATTTATTGGCCAAAATATTGTCTACCTACAGTTTATATCAAGGGTATTGCTGAAAAATAGGACAATGGTTCTAGTATTGTGTTTTTTTTTTAACCAGGAAATTCATTGTTGCAGAGATAGGGGCTTGGATATAAGGAGACGTACATATAAATCCAAACTCTGAAAACTTCTGAGCTCTTTTATCAAATACAATTTTCTGAGCCTCTGATTTCCCCATAAATCATGGATAAAAAAACTATTGAATGAGGGGGTGATTAATAAATAACTGGAGAGTGTGAAACAGTGCAGTGACTAATACATAAAATAGTACTTGGCATTAATACCATCTAAGGTTACATATGGGTATTAATTCTCCCAAAATACAGAGATCCTAGTAAAAAATATGAACAATTTCTCACTTATTTTATTATAATTGATCTGATTAATTGTAAAAGTTTAGATTTCAATGGTATAATAAAATTGTTAATAAATCTTCACAGTAAAGCTAAGACTAAGGTACTCCTAGTAATTATCTTTCAGAAATAATGAAAAAATCTTAGTCAATTCCCAAAGTTATACAAGTACAAAGTAGTGCATTATGATCATATGTTCAGGTATGTCTGATCCCAGTTTATTTTTATCATAGCAATTGCTGCCAAAGATTGACTTATGTTTTTCCTTTCAAGTAACCAAATGTCTGTCTTGTTTTCTCAGTGATTATTCCAGGGGTAGTTTAGGAAGTCCTCAAGTATTAGCTATCATCTTCCAGGTTCCATTCTTTTCATTTCTAAATACGTGCTATCAACACACATGGAAAGGAACATAGAATTTTCCAGTTCTTTTTTCCATTTGAGTGAGCAGATGGTCCAAAACTATCTGAAGTTGAGGAAGAGTTAAACACATTTCACATCTTTTCAGAAGCTATTCTGTAAAGAATTGTAATTATATTTTGTTTCTGGCATTTCCTTTTACTGATATATAATGAAAAATATAAAAGTATTGTAAATGCTTGTTATACTACATGTTATTTGTCATATAGGCAATACTATTCCTATATCAGCAATGATGGCTCTTCTTCCACATTGAAAGTAGGTTGATTTTCTTGAGACAAGACATTTTCATCTTTGAGAATCTCAACAAAATGGCACTTGATGTATATTTTAAATTATTATATTTATAAGGGTACAGAAAAATTGCAACAATAAAATTGATAAAAGGATAATGTCTTCATTTCAGTTCATCACATGCTTTTATATTAATAATTATGACTTTGTATGTGCTCTTAGTTCTACTGGTAAATACACATACAGATATGTGTGCCTCAAAATGTGTGGCCATATTTATTATATTCATATGTAGTATAGTTACATATATGTCTGTATATACATGTGTATAAATACAAAAATGTATATAAACATTTTATATCTATGTATCTATATATGTCTTCATCATATTTAATTTTAGAATTGATATGTCTGAGTTTGCACATTTTAAATTTGTAGCAATAATAAACATAATAGAATGCACAGCGGCTTTTGCCTTGCAAGCAGCCAATCCAGGACTAAAGGTGGTTGGTTAGAATCCCGTTATCCCATATGGTCCCCCATGCCTGCCAGGAGCTATTTCTGAGCAGATAGCCAGGAGTAACCCCTGAGCAATGCCGGGTGTGGCCCAAAATAAAAAAAAAATAAAAAAAAAAGAATTGTATAGATTAGTAAATCTGGCTTCATTCTTAAAACAAAACTTATTAAATTCATGAAAGATAAATATGTATAATGCTTAGGTTTGAAAAGGAGCTTTTAGATACTTACTAATCTGTGTAAGCCATGTGCAGATGCAGTTTTGATTGCCTATAGCATATTCAGGATAGAGACTAATTGTTTTATAACCTTAACCTCTTCTTATCTCCAGTAATCCCATTCTAAATGTGTTAATATACCTACTTAGTGATAGGATCATTTGGATTTCAAATTTAACTTTCTTCTCATTTCAAATAAGTAGTAAAAAGGAACCTTGTATAATTTGTGATCTCAGTCATGCACTCTAAATTTCACATATTCCTTTAAGCTTAAAAAAAAGTCATTCCATAGGGAGAAGAAATGAACAGACACTTTGACAAAGAAGAAATACAAATGTCCAAAAGACACATGAAGAAATGCTCCACATCACTAATCATCAGAGAGATGCAAATCAAAACAACAATGAGATACCACCTCACACCACAGAGAATGGCACACATCACAAAGAATGAGAACAAACAGTGCTGGCGGGGATGTGGAGAGAAAGGAACCCTTATCCACTGCTGGTGGGAATGCCGTCTAGTTCAACCTTTATGGAAAGCAATATGGAGATTCCTCCAAAAACTGGAAATCGAGCTCCCATACGATCCAGCTATACCACTCCTAGGAATATACCCTAAGAACACAAAAATACAATACAAAAATCCCTTCCTTACACCTATATTCATTGCAGCATTATTTACCATAGCAAGACTCTGGAAACAACCAAGATGCCCTTCAACAGACGAATGGCTAAAGAAACTGTGGTACATATACACAATGGAATATTATGCAGCTGTCAGGAGGGATGAAGTCATGAAATTTTCCTATACATGGATGTACACAGAATCTATTATGCTGAGTGAAATAAGTCAGAGAGAGAGAGAAAAACGCAGAATGGTCTCACTCATCTATGGGTTTTAAGAAAAATGAAAGACATTCTTTCAATAATAAATTTCAGACACAAAAGAGAAAAGAGCTGGAAGTTCCAGCTCACCTCAGGAAGCTCACCACAAAGAGTGATGAGTTTAGTTAGAGAAATAACTACATTTTGAACTGTCCTAATATTGAGAATGTATGAGGGAAATGTAGAGCCTGTTTAGGGTACAGGCGGGGGTTGGATGGGGAGGAGGGAGATTTGGGACTTGGGTGATGGGAATGTTGCACTGGTGATGGGTGGTGTTCCTTTTATGACTGAAACCCAAACACAATCATGTATGTAATCAAAGTGTTTAAATAAAAAAAAGAAAAAGAAAAAAAAAAGTCATTCCAGGGCTAAGCGATAACCCAATGGTAAAGGTGCTTGCCTTGTAGGAGACTAACCGGAGATAAATCCCAATATGTTCTCTCCTATCTCATATGGCCCACTGAGCCTGCCAGGAGTGATTTCTGAGTGCATAGCCAGGAATAACTCCTAAGAATCTCTAGGTGTGGTGTCCGGTCCGAGGATTCCAAATTCTGCTCCGTCTCGGAGAAATGAAGGGAAACCAACTCAAGCAAACGCTTAGGTGGATTCTTTTATTCTGGTACCAGGGTCTACAGCCTCCTCCCACAGAGCAAAGCCAGAAAGACCTCGTGCTACGGCTGGTTACCCCTTATATAAGATGGGAAATGGGAGGAGAAGGAAGTAGAATGATGCACTTCCTTGAGGGCTGGGTTTCCACCATGGTAACACAGATCATTGGGTGAGGTAGGGGTAGAGGCGGGACTTCCGCCACAGTAACGCAAACCATTGGTGAGGTAGGGTTTCCGGCTCGATAGCGCGGATCATTGGGTGAGATAGTAGAGGCGGGACTTCCGCCACAGTAACGCAAACCATTGGTGAGGTAGGGTTTCCGGCTCGATAGCGCAGATCATTGGGTAAAACCTAAGTAAAACCCGGCATGGATCTAAGTAAAACCCGGCATGGATCTAAGTAAAACCCGGCATGGATCTAAGTAAAACCCGGCATGGATCTTATTCCTTTTCATCTCCCCACTTCTTGTAGTAAAAACTTCTAATCCTAGAAGTTAATGTGGTCAGGGGCCTCCACTTCCTGATTAAAATTATCTGCCTGAGCTAATTCTTGATATTGTTGACGTAATACCATAAGTTTAACGTCCCCAACCTGGGCTCGTATGAACGCAGTGATCCGATTGATTATGCATGGACCAATGGCTACCAGAAGTAAAAGGCTCAGGAGGGGTCCCAGTAGGGGCATTAGATAGGGGAGAATCCCACCCCATAAGGACCATAAGGGACCATCTAATAGCTCTTTTCTTCTTTGGGCAAGCTCCTCTTGATGGTGTCTGATCCTGTCTCGCACTATTCCTGACTTGTTAGTATAGAAACAACATTTTTCTTGCAAGGCCACACAAAGCCCTCCTTGCTCTGCCAGGATCAAATCTAACCCCCGCCTATTTTGTAATACCACTTCAGCCACGGAGTCAAGCTGGTCCTGCACATCATTAATGGAACTATATACTGTGTCCACATCTGAAATTAATTTTTGCGAGAGTTTGTCATATTTGTCTATTGATATGGCTAGTCCTGCGCTTCCGGTTGCTAGTCCACCCGCTACCCCTAGCCCTACCAGTAGGGGCAGGAACATTATAGCTCGTCGAGACCGTCGGGTGCCGCCTAAGAGATCTATGCTAGGCAAGGGGATGGACTCTGTCCCCGGAATGATGTCAATGTTGGGGAGCACTAATGCTGGGACGCATATTCCGGTCCAGTTCTGGGGAAAAAGAGAGTAAGCCAAATTTCCACCACATATCCATGCCCGTCCCGGAGGTAAACACCCTGGGCTAGAGGGAGCAGGTAGGACTTCTGAACACTGAGTAGCCCCTGCCTGACCCAGGTCTATAGATTCGGTGCTGTTATGCGAATAGCAAACAGATGATTCAAAGCTATAGGGGACTACCTTAAAGGGTTTGACATAGGTACAGCTAGAAGAAGCAAAGGTTAGATTACCTAGTTGGACAGGGATAGCCAAAGGCCAATTTTCCCCCATTCTCATACAAAGCCAACAATCAGCAGCTAGAGTAGGGTTAGAGAGATTAAGAAGTTTGTGAGTTTCTTCTAGGATGCCATGAGTATTTGGATCTAACTTCTCAGCAGGCATCCGGGGTCGGAGGGAGGGGTGCCGAGGCCACTTAGGCATTTTAGTCTCCACTTCCTTTGTAGCCCAGTCTATGGCCTTTTTTTCTCTTTCCTGGTCTGTTGGCCCTCCACCATCCGAGATGTGAATGGGTGCCTTTAGGGGCCAGCAGACCAAGTCTCCCACTTCAGCCATGCAACTTGCGACTCCATAGGGAGATCTATGCCTACTAACTGTCCATTTCCCTCCTATGCTCCCCTTGTAAGTTTCAGTGAGTCTGGCCACCAGATATGCCCGGTTATTTTTGGTACACTCTCGATACTCCCGATAGCACCGGGAGTGAACTTGAGTAAGCTCCACACATCGAGCAGGGCACTTCCCCCCCGAAGAGGGAGGCAAGGGTTGAGGTTTTTCTCTACACACCCATTCTGATTTTTCCCCCACTTGGGAAGAAGTAGGGGACTGGAGGTAAGCAATTCTAGTTCCACAGTCTACTGCTCGAGTGTACAGGAGCCTACTGTTGAGTTGATAGCCTCCCACACAGTCACAGGGGTTTCCAAATAGTTTTTTTACCAGTTCTTCTGGGCTTATGGACTCATCGAGTCCTCCTTCAGCCAGTGCCAGGAGGAGCATTGTTAGAGTCAGAGGGCATATCAGGGCTAGAGTGTGTTCGCCGGACTCGAATCTTGAGAGGATTCTCGGTGCGCTCCACTTTCCACTCATTACGGTTGAGGTCAGCAGGGGCAGGTTTCAGATGGGAGGCGTGAACCCAGGAAGCAATGCCGTCCACCTTAACAGCAGTAGGGGTGGTCAGAAGGACGACATAAGGTCCCTTCCACCGAGGCTCCAGTGTCTGCGAGCGATGCCGTCTCACCAGGACCTGGTCTCCCGGCTTGAAGGGATGTGGCACCGTCAATTCTCCGGGTTCATATGCCTGTCTGAGTTCTTTCCAGACTTGGCTTTGTAGGGCAGCGATGGCGGCCAGCCGAGCTGCTAAGGGAGTGGAGGTGGAAGAGAAAACATCATAAGGCTCAAAAAGCATTCGCACCGGGGGGGGAGCACCATACAACACTTCAAAAGGAGTTAGTTTACACAAAGAGGGCAAAGGGGTATTCCTAGCCCTGAAGAGGGCAGAAGGTAGGAGGGTAGTCCAGTCCCCTATGCCAGTCTCTAGAGATAATTTGGTTAAAGTCTCCTTAATAGATCTGTTCATTCTTTCTACCTGCCCTGAGCTCTGCGGGCGATACGAACAGTGTAATTTCCAATTTATGCCCAGGGTCTTGGCTAATCCCTGACTTACCTGGGCCACAAAAGCTGGTCCGTTGTCTGACCCAATTACCTGAGGAAGTCCAAACCTGGGGAAGATGTCATCTAATATCTTCTTAGCCACCACCTGGGCTGTTTCCTTCTTGCATGGGTAGGCTTCCACCCAACCTGAAAATGTATCTACAAAGACTAGCAAATACTTTAGTCCATATTTGGCAGGCTTGATTTCAGTGAAATCAATCTCCCAATGTTGGCCTGGTCTCTCCCCTCTCAGTCTCTTTCCGGTTCCCATTTTAGTAGGATAGGCATTTACCAGTTGACAGGGTTGGCAGGACCTTACAATTTTTTCGGCCATTTCCTTTAGCCTCTCTGGTTTTGGTACCCGAGGCCATTCCTTAATTAACTCCATCATTTTTCTGGCCCCCAAGTGGGTGAGTTGGTGAAGAGTTTTCAGATACTGATTTACCTCTGGTTCTTCAGAAAGGGAGTCTACAGTTGTTGACACTGGTGGGAGGTTGTCAGGTTCAGTAACAATAAGTGCAGGGATCTCCTTCATGCGGGATGCTGCTGCCTTTGCTGCTTCATCAGCTCTTCTGTTTCCGGACGCGACGGTTTCCTTTCCCGTTTGATGACCTGGACAGTGAACTATCGCCAGTTCTTTGGGTAGGAGAAGAGCAGATAAAAGACGCAATATCTCTTCTTTGTGTTTAATTTCCTTTCCTGCAGATGTCAGGAGTCCCCTCCTTTGGTAGATAGCGCCATGGACATGGGCAGTTCCGAAAGCATATCTGCTATCTGTGTAGATGGTTGCCCTTTTTCCTGCTGCCATTTCTAGTGCTCTGGTAAGGGCTATCAACTCAGCTCGCTGAGCAGAGGTCCCCTCTTTCAGGCATTTGGACCAGATAACGTCATGGTCACTCACCACTGCAGCCCCAGCTCGTCTCTCTCCATCTTGGAGAAAACTACTCCCATCTGTGTACCATATGACATCAGGGTTCTTTAATGGCTGGTCCTGTAGGTCCCTTCTCAGCCCACTCTCTTCGGCCAGCAAATCCTGGCAGTTATGCAACACTGGTGTCTCTGACTCTTCAGGGAGCAGGGTGGCCGGGTTGAGAATCACAGGTAGGCCGATAGTTATTCTGCCTTTGTCTAGAAGGATGCTCTGATAGTGGGTAATACGGGCATTTGAGAGCCAACGGTCGGGGGGCTGTCGAATTATACTTTCCAGAGCATGAGGGGCTATTATAGTCAGCTTTTGTCCCAAGGAAATTTTATCTGCATCCTTTACCAGAAGTGCAGCTGCGGCTATTGCTCTCAAACATTTAGGCCACCCACTGGCCACTGGGTCTAGTTTCTTTGATAGATAGGCAACCGGCCTTTTCCACGGACCCAGCGTCTGTGTCAGCACTCCCCTTGCCATTCCCCCTTTCTCTTCTAGATATAAGGTAAAAGGCCTGCTAGCATCAGGGAGGGCCAGGGCTGGGGCTGTGAGCAGAGCTGTTTTGATAGAGTCAAACGCCCTTTGGCATTCATGGGTCCACTCAAACTTGGCATCCCCTTTTGTGAGGGGGTACAGTGGGGCTGCCAAGTTGGCGAAACCAGGGATCCAGAGGCGGCAGAAACCTGCCGTCCCCAGAAACTCACGTAACTGCCGGCGAGTAGTAGGTGCAGGGATCTGTGCCACGACCTTCTTCCGGGCCTCCGTCAGCCATCGCTTTCCCCCTCGTAGCATGTATCCCAGAAACGTCACCTCTCTCTGGCACAGCTGCGCCTTCTTAGCTGATGCTCTATACCCTAGCCGAGCAAGTTCCTTCAGCAGGTCATGGGTGGCCTGCTTGCAATCTTCTTCAGTTTTTCCTGCAAGTAAAATATCGTCCACATACTGGAGCAGGGTTACCTGGGGGTGCTGGCTGCGGAAGAGACTTAAGTCTTGGTGCAAGGCCTCATCAAAGATGGTAGGGGAGTTCTTAAATCCCTGAGGCAATCTGGTCCAGGTTAGTTGGCCTGAAATTCCTGCCTCAGGATCACTCCACTCAAAAGCAAATAAGGGTTGACTGGCTGGATGTAGAGACAGGCAAAAGAAAGCGTCTTTTAAGTCCAATACACTATACCATACTCTTTCAGGACTTAGGGTGCTGAGGAGATTGTATGGGTTTGGCACAGTGGGATGGATGACTTCCACCTGACTGTTAACTGCCCTTAGGTCCTGTACTGGCCGATAGTCCCCAGTTCCAGGCTTCTTAACTGGGAGTAATGGAGTATTCCAGGCTGACTGACATTTTACTAAGACCCCTTGTTGGAGAAGTTTCCGGATATGAGGAGTTATGCCTTTCTTCGCTTCCTGACTCATGGGGTACTGCCTAACTCTCACAGGGACAGCAGTAGTTTTTAACTCTACCACTACTGGAGCCTGTAAGGTAGACAACCCCAGTCCAGCAGTTTCGGCCCAAGCTTCTGGAACTAGTCTTAACCAAAAGTCGGTGTCTTGGCTTTCAACTGGCAAGGGGTCATCTGTAAACAGTCTATATTCATCCTCAGCCCTGATGGTCAGGACGGAGGTGGTAAGTGGTTGAACACTGGGATTAAGAAAAGCAATTTCTGGACCAGTTTCTTCAAAGGTTATCTGGGCTCTGAGTTTGGTTAGCAAGTCTCGTCCCATTAGAGGTGAGGGGCAGTTTGGTATGACCAGGAAAGAATGCTTGATTTCTCCTTTCCCCAAGTCCATAGTCCGGGAAGTAGTCCAGGAACGATAGCTACTTCCATTTGCTCCTTGTACTAAGGATTGCTTACTAGAGAGGGGTCCCAAAGGTTTCTTTAGGACCGAGTATACTGCCCCTGTGTCAAGTTCAAAGTCTATGGGAGTCCCCTCCACCTTAAATTTAGCCCTGAGCTCCCGGAGGGGGTTGGAGCCCTGACCCCCCTATTCAGATTCAAGGGCCAGGGTCCTTGAAGGTTGCGGGGATCGTGGGGGTTGGGTGCCACGAGGGGATCGTGGGGGTTGGGTGCATTCCCGAGCCCAGTGTCCCCTCTGGCGGCAGCGAGCGCATTGGTCCTTGTCCAGGGGTCGGCGTCTTCGTGGGCCCAGGTCCCTACCTTTCTGACCTGTGCTAGATCTGTCTACTGCTACTGCCAAGACCCTTGCCAGTTCCTTATTCCTTCTTCTGTCCTTCCGTTCTTCCCTCCTCTCTCTCTCTTCTCTCTCTTTCTCCTCTGCTTCTTTCCTTTCCCTGTCTCTCTTTTCCTGCCACTCTCTTCTTTCCTTTTCTAGTCGCTCCTCTCTTTCTTCCTTTGTTTCTCTCTTACTGAACACTTTCTCAGCCTCCTTTACTAGGTCTTGTAAAGTCTTTCCCTGGATATCCTCCAGCCTCTGGAGTTTCTTTCTAATATCTGCTGCTGACTGTCCTACAAAAGCCATAATGACTGAAGCCTGATGAGTTTCAGAGGTTGGATCGAAAGGAGTGTACCTCCTATATGATTCCATCAGCCTTTCTAGGAAAACCCCGGGAGGCTCATCGGGTCCCTGTATTACCTCTTTTACCTTGGCTAGGTTTGTGGGCTTTCTAGCCGCTTCCCGGAGACCTCTCATGAGAGTCTGGCGATAGGTGGACAGATTCCCCCTACCTTCATATGTGTTGGGGTCCCAATCCGGTCTCCGCAAGGGGAAAGAGTCATCAATAACATCAGGTCTGGTTGTCACCAAGCCATCTAGTCCTATCACATTTTTCCGGGCTGCTGCCAAAATGCGGTCCTGTTCTTCAGTAGTGAACAGGGTACGAAGCAGCTGCTGGCAGTCGTCCCAAGTAGGCTGGTGGGTGTTCATCAGAGAATCTAAAAGATTAATTAACCTAGTGGGGTCTTCAGAGAAAGAGGGATGGTTAAGCTTCCAGTTATAAAGGTCAGACGTGGCGAAGGGCCAATACTGGAGGGCAGGCATCTCCCCTCCCCTCCCATCGTCCATCATGGGCCCTACTGGCCTCAGCGGCATGATTGGCAAAGCTCCAAATGTCGAATCTTTTTGCCTGCTGCGGGTTCCCGCAGCTGGCCCTGCTCGCTGGCTCTCATCCGGCAAGGACTCTGGGGATGATGGAGGCAAGCAAGTTGCTCTTCCCCCTGCCCCCTGGAGCACGTGAGAAGCTGCTCCTTCCACAGCCCCCTGCAGCACGTGGGAAGCTGCTCCTCCCCCAGCCCCCTGGAGCACGTGGGAAGCTGTTCCTCCCCCAGCCCCCTGCAGCACATGGGAAGCTGTTCCTCCCCCAGCCCCCTGCAGCACGTGGGAAGCTGCTCCTCCCCCAGCCCCCTGGAGCACGTGGGAAGCGGCTCCTCCCCCAGCCCCCTGCAGCACGTGGGAAGCTGCTCCTCCCTCTCCCCCCTGCAGCACGTGGGAAGCTGCTCCTCCCCCTTCTCCCTGCAGCACATGGGAAGCGGCTCCTCCCCCAGCCCCCTGCAGCACGTGGGAAGCTGCTCCTCCCCCAGCCCCCTGCAGCACGTGGGAAGCTGCTCCTCCCCCAGCCCCCTGCAGCACGTGGGAAGGCTGGGAAGCTAAGGAGAGATTTAATGGGGAACGGGGTTCTGCAGTCGCCTCCCCTGCTGGAGCAGAAGGGGTGCGAGCAGATGGGTTGTAAGGGGGGGGTTCAAAGAGAAGTAGGTCCGTAGTGTCAGGGTAAATGCGGGGCACAGCTCGCTCCTCTTTAGGCTGTGACTCCGATCCCCTTTTCTCCTTCATGGGTAGGATCGTAGGCTCCAAAAGCGGCTGTAAAGAAGAAGGTTTAGGGGGGGGGAGGAATGGCCGCACCCAGTCAGGGGGACTGGTACAGAGGTCCTCCCACATGAGAATGTAGGGTTCTTGATCAGGATGTCCATGCGGCCCCGGTCGGTACACGATGTCTCTCACTCTGCGAACTAAGGAAATATAAAAAGACCCCCCCTTTGGCCATCCAACTTGAAAGGCTGGCCACTCAGCAGCACAGCATGTCTGCCACTTGCCCCTTTTCACGGCTAGGGAACGATTTTGTGCACGAGTCCTCACTTCTGACCAGTGGTCCAGAGTGAGGGACAAAGGAGTAGTCTGCTTCTGTCCCATAATGAGAACAGTAAATCAAAGGAGTTGATGAGGAAAAGATTTGGGGGGGGGGTAAAGGAGGTGAGGATAGAAGAGTTCAAAGAATTTAAGCCAACACACGTCTACAGAACCTACACACTTACACGACACAACTACAATGGAACAAGACAGAACAGAGGAGCAAAACTCAAAAACAGAAACCTCTAATTAATAGAAATAAGGTTCACCACAGCAGCCTGGGGAACGTCTTCCCCGCTGCAAACTCGAACTCCTGGGGGCCCTCCAGGGTCGTGACCTATAGTTTCTGAACTCGTCAATTCACTACCACCCGGTATCCACTTCGAGTGGGGACTCTCAGGTCCTCGGTCACCCTACCATTTCCCTACTTCCATTTTTGATGCACATCCAGTCACAACAACATAAAGTATACTGCCAATTTCTACCCGAAACAAGTTACAACCGACAACATAAGATACAGTGCTAGCTTCTACTCACAACAAGTTACAACCAACAACACAAGATACAAGATACAGTGCTAGCTTCTACTCACAACAAGTTACAACCAACAACACACAACAACACAAGCTACATTAATTAGAACCCACCGAGTGGTCCGTTCACTACCCCCGCTCCGGGCAGATCTGGTATCTCCTGGCTGGCTCGCCAAAATGTCCGGTCCGAGGATTCCAAATTCTGCTCCGTCTCGGAGAAATGAAGGGAAACCAACTCAAGCAAACGCTTAGGTGGATTCTTTTATTCTGGTACCAGGGTCTACAGCCTCCTCCCACAGAGCAAAGCCAGAAAGACCTCGTGCTACGGCTGGTTACCCCTTATATAAGATGGGAAATGGGAGGAGAAGGAAGTAGAATGATGCACTTCCTTGAGGGCTGGGTTTCCACCATGGTAACACAGATCATTGGGTGAGGTAGGGGTAGAGGCGGGACTTCCGCCACAGTAACGCAAACCATTGGTGAGGTAGGGTTTCCGGCTCGATAGCGCGGATCATTGGGTGAGATAGGAGTAGAGGCGGGACTTCCGCCACAGTAACGCAAACCATTGGTGAGGTAGGGTTTCCGGCTCGATAGCGCGGATCATTGGGTAAAACCTAAGTAAAACCCGGCATGGATCTAAGTAAAACCCGGCATGGATCTAAGTAAAACCCGGCATGGATCTAAGTAAAACCCGGCATGGATCTTATTCCTTTTCATCGGCCCTCCCCATATCCCCATATTATCCCAAATAACAAAGGGTAGTGAGTCCAATTAGGGAAATAACAACACTAAAAAGTATTATGATAATGTTAATGAGTGAGAGAAGTACAATACCTGTCTTAAATACAGGCAAGAGGGGGAGGAAGTGAGGGGTATTGGTTGTGGGAATGTTGCACAAGTGAAAGGAGAATTATTTTTTGACTGCGGCCTAACTGCAAACATGTTTGTAATTTTAAAATTAATTTAAATAAACAAAAGATATAATAAACTTACTAAGTTGACTTCTGTGAATCTATGAACAAATATGTTCTTGACAGAAGTGCAGAATTGGTGGTACAATTTAAAAAATATATATATATATATGACAGGGTATTGCATCTTTGGAAAAGCACACTATGTATAATAAAATATTTTTAATTTAAGATCCAAGTTTTGGACATTTTAGAGGATGAATTTTCAAGGTCTTCCCTTATTTTCCCATTGTCTGGCCTATGCAAAGTAGATCAGTTAGAATGGCAGAGGTCTAAGACATTCAATTAGATTTCATGCATCACTAACAGCACTATTTCTCTTCAGTCTTATCTGAGTTAGTGGTAGATGTGTGGAATGTCAAAAAATGTTTATAGTTTAATAAAAGGAAATTTATTGAATGCCAGTTAATAATATCATACTCTGCATACAAATGGTAAGATTTGTCATATTTATCAGGGACAGCTATGATGGATACATTGGCACTGCAAATGTACATTTTTAGTTTACTCATTCCAATAGATTTAATTGAGTTAAAATGATCAAGAGTTGAGTTAAAATGATCAAGAGAAATATAAGTTGTCAAACCTGCACTGAAAATTATGAGACTCCTGTTACGTGATAATTTTCATGGCAATATTAATTTTATTGTAATGTTATTGTATTGTCTCTAAATTTTGCTATTCAATATACCATGTTGTTATTAGAGCTGGGTTTTGAATAATTTGAATAACAGACATTAGCATCACTCAGGCTCTGTGAACTCTGGTAGTAATCAAGGAACCATATATGGTGCTGGCAAACTAACTGGGCTCAATTGCATGCGAGGCACTTGCTTATTTTTCTGTATTATCTCTCTGGACACTGGATATGTATATTTAATTATATATATTTATATTTAACTGGAATATATGGCCATATATTATATCAGTAATAAAGAAATCCAAGAGAAAGGGAGAAAAATAAAACCTAGAGGAATCAGCCATTTTATGTCTTTGGGGATGATAAATATGAGTGTGTTCTAAGAAAGGATGTTGCATAGGGAGATATTTTTCATGCTAACAGATAAAGTTAATCAATAATCTGAACTTTTTTTAGTTATCACAGACTTTTATGACACTCCAAAGATAGGATAACAGTGGGTTGGAGGAATGTATAGAGGTTTGAGCAGTTCTCATGCAACCAGCCAGTCTGATTTTAAACCCCAGAATCCATATGTTTCCCAAGCATAGTAGGAATAATTTCTGAGCACAGAACTATGAGTAACACTAAGCACCACTGGGTGTAGCCCACCCAACAAAGGACATAATGATTTTTGGAAACTCTTTTGGCTGTATTTGTGAATTCAAATGAATAAGAATATTAACTTAATAAATAATAAATTAAAATAATTATATAATGTATTATAATTATTTATTTCAATACATTTAACATTTAATTTACTCCTCTACTTGACTCTCTTTCCATAACTCTAAGATCACAATTCTGATAATATTAAAATTGACATTATCAAACTGAGTTGACATCATTCATTTCTAAATCATGATAGTTGAGAACAGAAGTAGAAATATGATGACTCATTATTCACTACTACACTCAATTATTTGAACAGCACTTACATGGAAGAAAGATTTGATTTATTTAGTGTGGAATAAATATTAGAAAAATGAATTTGACTCAGTGTTAGGAATATAAATGGACATGATATTTTGCAGGGAACACACAAAATTTTTATTAAATCCTTGATTCCTAACTAAACTGTGGTCATATTAATATTTCTATGTGGTTTAGAAGATTGTCCTCACTAAATTTACTTTTTCAAATATTAAATGTAGATAAGAATATATCTTTTTATATTTGAAAAGGAAAAGAATAAAAGATAAAGAATTTAATCATCTATGCTACAACTAGTGAAAAATATTCAAGGTATTAGTTTAGACTGTCCAGATATGTCCAGGGTTGACAAATGGAAACAGAAAATATTTTTTAATGTAAGGATTCTATAAAGTGTGGAAAATAGTCCTCATAATTACAATAGGTTTAATAATATTTTATAACATTTCAGAAAATTGAAGATAAAAATATAAAATTAGTTGAGTACTGTGTTTATAATATTTTAATATATTCTTGAAACATTTTCTTTATCCATATTAAAGCTTATGATCTTCAAAATAAAGTCACTAATCTGCCTGCTGAAAATGTATCATGTTGTTTGTAATTTCATTATTTTTTATAAGTTTAACAGTGTTTTAAGAAAGTACAATTGCTCAACCAGACGAAGTGCTAGATAGACAGGAGGACAAGTTCCAGAAGCATCTTTTTTTTTTTTTTTTTTTTTTTTTTTGGTTTTTGGGCCACACCCGGTAACGCTCAGGGGTTACTCCTGGCTATGTGCTCAGAAGTTGCTCCTGGCTTGGGGGACCATATGGGACACCGGGGGATCGAACCGCGGTCTGTCCAAGGCTAGCGCAAGCAAGGCAGGCGCACCTTACCTTTAGCGCCACCGCCCGGCCCCCCAGAAGCATCTTAAGCAAATGAGTTCTTATTTCTATGGAGTTGGAGAGCATCAACTTCTGAAATGTTTAGCCTGTAAAGTGTTCCAAATCACTACAATTGGGATTTTATGGACTTTTCTTCATAAAGATAGAGTTAATCAAGCATAAATAATGCCCATCTATTTTTCCCTTGGGAAGATCTAGTGGATATGGAGAGCACCAAGCTTCATATAAAGGCTTGATTTGCTAGTGAAAAATCCTCATTCAGGATTCACCCAGAATCCCACCCAATGTTATTGTTTTAGAATAGATATTTAGGTATTATCTATGTCAGCCATTGAATTGAAAACATTTTTATAGGAAAATAATCTAAGATAAATAACAATTTTCCTTCTCCACTTTATTTCTTTATTGAAATTTGTTCTATTGGTATATATACAAGAAAATTTTAACTTGCTTTGTAAAATATTTACCAATGAGCAAAACGTACAGAAAATGCATACTTTTTTCTTTCATGATGGTGCATTCTAAGCAAGCTCCCTTAAATTAAGGACATCTAAGGATAATGTGATTCTTCTATGATGAGTACTAAAATTGATGAATCTATGGTTAAAGGTTAAATTAGTTTATTATTCCACTCGTAGATATGTTGGGAAGATATTTCCTTTCAGACTGAAGAACTGAACTGAAGTGGATTTTAAAAGTCACTCTCTACCATCATATTGTAGGACTTAAAAACAAAACAGAAAAGATGTATGTTTGGCTAATCACATTTTAAACTGAGAAAATCCTCAAAGATGGGCTTGACAATGGAGACAGAAAACAGAATAAAACAATTTCCTCCAGAATGGCTTTGCCTTCCGGATAGTCTTAACCTAATTTTCTCTCTTATGTCAACAAAGAGAAATAGGGTGAAAGGATATTTTAGCAGATGTCCCCATGGAGACTGTGTTTTTGCAGGGTTTGGAGGAATTGACACTAACCCACAGAGAAAATGTCACAGTTTACTATCTTTACTAGAAATACCTAATGTGGGACAAGAGGGTGAAATCCCTACAACTAAACTGTAGCCGTAGGGTGGGAATGTAGACTTTAATTTCACAGAGAAAAAAATTTATGGGATAGTCACTACATATTTCCAATGATATTGACAGTTCCAAATTCTTACTTTGGAATACATATAAAATGATATCGTCAAGAAGAAAAAATTATGGAAGGTCTAGAGTATATTAACTACATGAATGCTTTTTAGCATAACATTGTAAATCCCAGTTTACTCTAGGTTGAATGAGAAATAGTGAACTGTTCTCTCATTGTGGGTTTTTTTTTTTTTTTTTATACTTAAAATATAAGGGTCACTCATTTGGATCCTAAAGTATAAAAAGGATATGTCATGTATAGTCCTATCTCCAGAGTATTTGTTTGTATTTGGGCTCTTCGCAGAAAAAGGAAATTCAGTCGAAACACTTTATCAGATTTTACTTATCAGATCTACTATCTATCCTCAGCAAAAAAAGAGAAAAAAAGCAAAATTCAGGAAGTAGAGTGGAGTAAAGTAAGATTAATTGGTAAATATAAGGGAATGGTAAATTATGTACTCAATTGGAATATAGGTTTGTCCAGTATGGAAAGGGCTAAGTTTGCATCTATAGTATAATTGTGGGCAAATCCCCAACATGAAAAATGCACTGCATAAATTAAAGACAGTCCATAAATTAAAAACAATCCATAAATTAACGACAGGCCATTTCCAGGAATGGAGAAATCTGTGCCTTTCAAAATTTTTTATACAGTTTTCCAAAACTGCCCCAAATTCTATTTTTACGGTGTAGGTAAGGGGAAGAGCAAGAATTGTTGAAGGGCCATTGCTCTTCCTGTGAGCTATTCCACCCAGGCTTTGTAGCTGTAATTTTGGACTGTCATTCACATCTCAAAGTCACTTTAGGCTCCTCTTCAGGCCAGTCTTGGAATCCAAGTCCATGTATCTTTGTGCTTTCTTGGGTTCCTAACAGTGTCTTTTCCGATTCTCATTACTGGTTTCCGTTGTCTTTTCTATCTGCAACAGAATGAGGGTGGTTGTGGTAGTAATGAACTTATCTGATGGCTATATACTGTTGCAGTAAGTTTTCCACTTGTGTTCAGAAAAGCCAAAAGTGTGCATGTCTTTTTATCACCTCTGTAATGCAGAAATTTCGGTAGTTACTTTAACCTTCTGTTCAGGACAAGTTTGGGGAATTAGTCATTAATCTGTCTCCTGAGAAAAGATCATATAGCACTTTGGAGAAAGCTGTTAATTAATCCTCCCAACTCCCTGCTGAGAGAGGGACATAGAAATGTCTCTACTGCCGTGTTGACTAAGAAATGTTGTTAATGTACGTGACAGATAGCAATTCAAGACCCACAGATGCGGGGAACTTGATTACTTCTAAATATAGTCCACCTCTCTGCTGAGGTTGCCAAGGAAGAATGTGACAGACTTCATGTCTCATGCATACTGTTTCTCTTGTTTTTGAGCATAAGAGAAATCTAGGTTCTAGTGCTGGATTTTTCAATACCCCTGTATGTTTTCTGGTTATAATTTATATTTATAAATGCACAAGTTTTTAATAATTCCAAATTAATGAATGGGATTTACAGAATCTATGAGACAAAGCTTACAAATGATAAATTTGACTTCTCACAGTGTTCTGCTCCTCTTTGGGCAAATCTTGATATTTCTTCTGTGTATTTGTTCTAAATGTCTATGAATAGTACATTGAACAATTACAACTGCTTTTTCAATAGCTCAAACTTGCTTTTTACGTTTCTTATTTCAAAAGTTAGGTTAGCTCAGAGAAGATCTGACAGTGAGCATTCACAGATTGCTCTCTTGCTCTGTCCTTTAACTAGTTTTTCTTTATTGATCACTTTCTTACTATAAAATAAAAGTAAAAGTATCTCAGAGAACATACACCATGCTATTTAGACTTAACATTTCACAACATTTTATCATTTACAATCAGTTGATCAGTATACTTAAATTTGCTGTTTCAATATGTCAAGGTGTTTTTTTCTCCATGAATTAATTAATATTCTATAGATATAGATATATATGGATCTGCTTTGGACTCTTCTATTTCATTGGTCTGAATCTGAGTCTACTTTAATTCCACTTAGCACATTTATTTGATAATCATGTTTTTGTTTTTGTTTGTTTGTTTGTTTGGGCCACATCCATTGACTTATGCACTCAGAAATGGCTTCTGGCTCAGAGGACCATATGGGGCTCCTGGGATCCAACCCAGATCTGTTCTGGGTCAGCTGCATGCAAAGCAAAATCCCTACCACTCTGCTATTGCTCCATCTCTAAATAGTCATAGTTTTATCATAGATTTAAAGGTAGGGAAAAGAAACCACTTATTGTGATCTTGTTCCTAGAATGGCTTCGGCTTTTTGGGAAATTTTATTATTTCATATAAAATTTAGAAAAGAATTGCCTAGTCTCTAAAAAAATATCAGAAATATTATATAGGGCCTGGATTGAATCTGTATTAATGTCATAAATAGAACTGTCTTTTTGACAGTCTCATTCATTTTAATCCATAAAAAGAGGACATGTTTCCACTCCCATGTGTTTTCATTTATTTCTCTTAGTAATTATTTAGAGTTGTTGATGTTTTCACCTTTCATTAAGTTGGTTCCAGTTATTTTATTTTAAAATATGTGTTGGTCACACCCAGCTATTCTCCAGGCTTTCTCCTGGCCTTGGTCAAGGACCATTTGTGGTAATGTTAGAGGAACTCCACAGAGCGCTGGGTATCAGATCTAACTTGGCCACATGCAAGGCAAATGCTTTACTTATTGTACTGTTTTTTCTGCCCTAGCACTTGATTTTATGAGGCATAATTGTGAATAAATTGATTTATAAATATTTTCTTATTGTATTTGGAATGTCATGGATGTCTGCAAGTTACTTTTTATAATCTAACATTTTACTTTATGATTTTACTTTTTCTAGGTGGAGGAAAGTGAACATTCTTAAGCTTATTTGTAAAAAGTTTAAAGAAAACAGTGTTTTTAGAGATAGCATAAAGTAGGAGAATATCAAAGTTTTCTGTTCCTTACTACAACAAATGTTCTTATAGAGAGAAATATTCTGCAGAAATCAGATATCATTTCCAAAACAAGGCCAGATATTGAATAGTAGAAAATATGTTAAAAAAGTGCAAAGAATGGCAAATCATAACAACACATTTTGTTAATCAAACTGTTTTTAATTAGTCATTTAAATTTAATATGCAGAGAAATTTAGGGTGTAGAAGAAAACTACTATTGCTATTTTATTATAAATTGTAAGGTGTAGAAAACAAGAAAAGCCATCAAAGAGCCATCTCTATATTAATGTGGATTAGGAGGAGTAAAGAGAAAATTATTACCTCTACCAAATTGCTTCTTTGAACATTATAAAAGCTGCTGGGTATAGGAGTTGTTTCAGAATTTTCTTCTTAAGCAAATTAGAAAGAATTCCTATGTATTTAAATTTTGAGATAGCATTAGATAATTTAAAAATATTTTTGATGACCTATATCTGAGTAATGTTTTAGCAATAAAATCTAATCCATTCAGAAATAGGGAACTTAGGATAGGAATTTAAAATTGAACATTGAGTCTTTTTTTAGAAGGTCTTAGCATAGTTTTTATTTGGTCTCTTGTTTGCTCCTTTATCTTTAGCCAATCTACCATGTTTCCCATGTTAGATTCCATACACTGATTTTGAAGGTTCCCTCTTATAAACTGAAGATTCAAAATTGGCTATATTTCTTAAATTTTAGAGACTCAAAATTCAGAAGCCTTTTTATACTTTAATACCTTAGTTGGTGATGTTTTGTAGAAATATATGACCAAACAGTGGAGATTTCTTGGTTTCCCTTTCCCAGAAAAGGAAAATCTTACCATTTTCTGAGGGCTGAGGCAGCCCTATTCTATAAGGCTGGGTACTTTTTAGAAAAAAAAAGTGCTTCTTCTTGGCTATTCTTTATCCTGGAATTGTTCTCTGTCTGCCATTTTTATCTTGTACTGTAACATCACCTGTACTGTAACAATGTGAGCGTTATCAAATAGCTTGTGAGCTTTACTTTCTATTTTTCAAAGGAAAACAGCATGTAATTCTGAGAATACTGGAATGGCTCCAGTGGACTCCAGGGTTGGATTCTGGAGTATAAATGGTAAGAAACAATTTATGCAGTGAGAAGGGAGTTTTCTGGCATAAGATTTTAGACTCAAAGAAGCTGAAGAAGTACAGAATGTGAGAGGAGTCATCGTAAATTAGTCTTAATCTGAAGAGGTAATGTCCACAATAAAAAAAAATATTATGATAAAAAGACTGAAGTAAATATGAAGTATGATGGGAACTATACTTCTTGAAACAGATAAAAAAAAAAACATAAATTGGGCCCGGAGAGATAGCACAGCGGCATTTGCCTTGCAAGCAGCTGATCCAGGACCAAAGGTGGTTGGATCGAATCCCAGTGTCCCATATGGTCCCCCGTGCATGCCAGGAGCTATTTCTGAGCAGACAGCCAGGAGTAACCCCTGAGCAATGCTGGGTGTGGCCCAAAAACAAAAACAAAAACAAAAACCCATAAATAATGGAATTAAATAAGATGGCCACTGTGGTGTGGGAGGACTAGAAATTAGGTATTTATCTGGGCTCATATTTAATCTAGAATAATAGTTAGAGAAAATGTGTATGCATACATATACATTTCATGTATTAGTGTAGGTACACTCTTAATTCTGGCAATGAATATCAGCTGAAACTAAATATCTTTGCTTCTAAAATCATTTCTCTTTTGTAAGGAAACTAAAGGGTATTAGAGAATGACTATCTCTAACCAGGACTGGGGAATGAAACATAAAAGAAAGTGGAGAATGTAACTTTGCACAGGAAAGTTGGGAACTTTAAAAGAATCAAAAAGAGGGCCCGGAGAGATAGCACAGTGGTGTTTGCCTTGCAAGCAGCCGATCCAGGACCAAAGGTTGTTGATTCGAATCCCGGTGTCTCATATGGTCCCCCGTGCATGCCAGGAGCTATTTCTAAGCAAACAGCTAGGAGTAACCCCTGAGCACCGCCGGGTGTGGTCCAAAAACAAAAACAAAACAAAAAAAAATCAAAAAGAGCTACATTAAAAAATAGTTACACACTTATTAATGGTACCAAATTTGGAACAAATTAAATATTATTGTTACTAGTAGAAGGAATAGATAATAACTCACAATTAGTCACTAATATATTTGAATATAAGAAGGTGAATTAGGTAATCATTAGTGATGGAATAAATAAAAAAGGTTTATCACTCTACAAGATGTGATCAGAAGAAAGAATATATCACATATCATATGTTTCTTGAATTTCAATATAGCAAACAGAGCAAAGATCAAAATGGAAAATTATTTTAAAATATTTTTTAAATAATTTTTATTGTGACCAAAAGTGAGTAACAAATCTTTCACAGTAATATTTAAAGTATGTAGTGACAATAAATCAGGGCCTTTCCCACCACCAGGGTTCTCCTCCCTGCACCCCTTTTACCATTATGTGTCCCATATCTTCTTGTGCTAAACTAAAGAGCATATGTTCAATATTATCACTAAATGTAAATCCCTTTCACTTAAAAGACTTTTCTTAGTGATAGGAATTTTATCCGTGACTTAAAGAGTCCTGGTTATTTTATCTAATTGCTAAATTTTGATTATGTAAAATATTAAGGCTCTACTCATTTAGGTTACTTGACACATTCCTAAAAAAACAAGTTTAACACAGAATTCCATGAATTCCATATTTAGAATTATTTCCCTAGTTCTACCAATGTTTTATCCTGATCTCATATTCAAAATCAAGTGTCATTTTCCTTTGAAAAACATCAATTTAATCTATGGAGGTTGGTGTTAGTTTTTTATTTTGACTTTAATTGTTTATTTTTATTTTTAAAAATTATTTAAACACTGTGTTTTACAAAGGTGCTCATAAAGAATAGTTTCTTTTTTGATTACTTTTTGAACATCATTTTACAAGATTGTTCACAGGAAGTAGTTTTTATTTCCACAGTTACACAGTTGATTATGATTAAGCCAGTCAGTCATACAATGTACAGTATCCTACACCATTTCACACATCTTGCTACCAACATCGCAGTTTCCCTTGTGCCCTTCCTGCCTGCCTCTGTGTCAGACATTCCCTACCCCCCCTCACCTTTCTCCCCCTCTCTCTTATTTTTTTCCCCTTTGGACACTATAGTTTGTATTAGTGTTAAGGAAGGGTTATCATGCATGTCATTTATTTACTCTCAGTTTCCAGTTTTTGTCCACAGTGATCATTTCCAACAAACATTGTCATTGTAGTCCCTTCTTTGCCTTAACTACACTTTCTTCCTCTTTCTGTCAAGCATCTTATCATGGACTGGCCCACATAGGCATCATTTCTAGTGTTTCTGGTTATTAAGAATATATTATATTTTAAAATACTACAGGTGAATGTATTTATTCTGTTTCTCTCCTTCTGGTTCATTTAACTCAAAATAATACTCTCCATGTCTGCCCATGCATAAGCAAATTTCATGACTTCATTTTTTCTAACATATTTTCTATTTTGTAGATAATCCAAGGTTTCTTTATCCACTCACTTACTCACTTGATCTTAAGCACTTGGATTGTTTCCAGATTCTGACTATCGTGAATAATGTTACAATGAACATAGGAATGCAGAGGGCTTTTCAACAATGTGTTTTAGAACTTGTAGTATATATTCCCAGGAGTGGTATTTGAGGTCTATGGAAGCTCAATTTCTAGTTTATTGAGAAATATACATATTGTTTTCCAAAACTGGGTCAGTCTACATTTTCAACCTTCTCCTTGTATCTGCACCAGCACCGGCTAATTTTTTTCTTTGTGATGTGTGCCAGTCTCTGTGGTGTTGTTTCGATTTGCATCACCCTGATGGTTAATGCTGTGGAGCATTTCTTCATGTGCCTTTTGACCATTTTTACTTTTTCTTTGAGGAAATATCTGTTTATCTGTTTATTTCTTCCTGGATGTTTGTTTATATATGAACTTTCAAAGTCCATAAACACTGTACATGTTTTTTTTCTCTTTCTTAGACATTCCTTAACAGTATTTCCTTTTCTCTAGCTTCCATCATTATAAAATTTCAATTCACAATATTTACAATATTTGTCAACTAACTTTTTGTTATTGGTATGATTTCTGATTGAGTTTCTAATTAGCAGTTAAGTCAATGGGAAGTAAAAATACATACAAATATTTTTAATTTCACAGATATCAGTATCCATAACCTCTTAGTAGTGTTTTTGTTTGTTTGCTTGCTTTTGGGCCACAGTCGGTGACGCTCAGGGCTTACTCCTGGCTATGTGCTCAGAAATTGCTTCTGGCTTGGGGGATGGAACCAAGGTTCATTCTAGGCTAGTGCCAGCAAAGTAGATACCTTACCCATCCGAGCCACCTCTCTGGCCCCTGAGTTGTGTTGTTTAAAGATAACTATAAGCACAAGTTTTCTGCAAGAACTGCTTAGGGGCTAGACTAGACCGCATTCCACCAGTGGTGAATGAGAGTTCCTTTCTCCACACATCCCCTCCAGGACTAATTATTCTTGTTCTTTCTGATATGTGCTAGTCTCTGTATGACTATGTATGTATGAGATGGTACCTCATTGCTGTTTTGATTTGCATTTCGGTGATGATTAGTGATGTGGAAATTTTTTTACATGTGCCTTTTGGCCATTTGTATTTTTTTCTTTAAGAAATTGTCTATTTCTTCTCCACATCTTTTAGTGGGGTTAGATGAATTTTTCTTGTAAAGTTCTGTTAGTACCTTGGATATGATATATTAGCCCCATATCTGATGGATATTGGGTAAATAGTTTCTCCCTTTATGGCTTTTGTATCTTAGGCATTATTTCCTTTGCGGTACTGAGGCTTCTCAGTTTAATGTAGTCCCATTTGTTTAATCCCTGCTTCAACTTCTGTGGAGAGTACTGTTTCCTCCTTGAAGATGCCTTTAGTCTCAATGTCTTGTAATGTTTTAACAACGTGTTTTCTATGTACTTTATGGTTTTGGATCTGATATTAAGGTCTTTAATCCATTTGCATTTGACCTTTGTGCAGGGTGTTTGATGGAGATCTGAGTTTGTTTTTTTGAAAGTGGCTGACCAGTTGCCCCAATACAACTTATTGAAGATTGGCTAAAGAAACTAAAGAAGAGGCTTTTCTTGCTCCATTTTTCCCTTTTATCAAAGATTAGTTGATTGTATGTCTAGGGGGCATTCTTTGAATTCTCTTGTCTATTCCAATGATCTGAGAGTATGTCTTGATTCCAATTCCATGCTGTTTTAATGTCTATAGCTTTTTAATGCAGTTTAAAGTTGGGGAAAGTAATGCCTCCCCTATTCTTTTCCCCAAGGTTTGCTCTAGCTATTCAAGGGTTTTATTGTTCCAGATGACTTTCAGGAGTGTTTAATCCACTTTAAAGAATGTCATGGGTATCCTTAGGTGAATTGCATTAAATTTGTAAAATGCTTGGAGGAATATTGACATTTTAATGATGTTAGTTCTCTAAACGCATGAGCAGGTATGTGTCTCCATATCCTTGTGTCCACTTTTATTTCTTTAAGCAGAGTTTTGTAGTTTTCTTTGTAAAGATCTTTCAAATTTTTAGTTAAGTTGACTCTAAGATAATTGAATTTGTGTGAAACTAATGTGAATAGGATTGATTTTTTAATGTTCATTTCTTCCCTAGCAACACAAAAACACAATACAAAAATTCCTTCCTCATACCTATATTCATTGCAGCACTAATTACAATAGCCAGAACCTGGACAACAACCAAAATGCCCTTCAACAGATAAATGACTAAAGAAACTCCGGTACATATACACAATGGAATATTATGCAACCATCAGGAGAGATGAAGTTATGAAATTTTTCTATACAATGATGTACATGGAATGTATTATCCTGAGTGAAATAAGTCAGATACTACTGAATAGTCTCACTCATCAATGGGTTTTAAGAAAAATAAAAGACATGATTAAAATAATTTCTATAGATGAGGGCCATAAGGACTGGCTCACGATATGAAGTTCACCACAAAGAGTAGTTAGTGAGTGCAGTTAAAAAAATAACTACACTGAGAACTATCATAACATTGTCAATGAGTGAGGGAATTAGAACGCCTGTCTGAAATACAGACAGGGGGTGGAGGGAGATGGGGCTTTGTTGAAGGGAATGTTGCAATGGTGTAAGGGTGTGTTCTTTTTATGACTGAAACCCAACAAAAATTATGCTTGTAATCATGATGTTTAAATAAATATATTATTTTGAAAAAAGAATTGCATAGGGTACACTTTTCAATTTATTTTTTGTTTAGAATGAATTGTTAGTAGAAACAAGACCAGGACAATTTTTAGCCATATTACCTGAAGATAAATGTACTTAGCATTAACTAAATAGATGTTCCAAAATACTTGCAAGTAGCAAATGCTATAGAAGTGATAAATATAATTATTATTATAAAATTAAAAGAGAATCATTTGGATGAATCATTTGAAAGGTCTTCATTAAACATGGTTAGATATTATGTTTATTAATTCATTAAGCTCTACTTCAAATGCCAAATAAATAAAATGCATTATTAATATGTCATAAACTATGAGGAATACTGCCACACAGGCCTATTACTTTTTAAATGCTTTGTAAATATTACTAATTCATGTTACTACTCTTTCAAGTATGATATCACAGGGATTATTCAGTAATTTTATCTGTCACAATGAGAATACAACAGAATCCTTCTCAAAATCTTAACCCTATATTATCAGTATGCCTATATTTCCTTGAAATCATGTTTATTTTATAAAATATAAATGCATATACACATAAAAATGAAATTACCACAATTAATAAACTATTTTGAGCAAAACTGAAGACTTCTACTATGTACTGCCACATATGTCATGTCATACTCTTTTAAAATTTTAAATAGAGCTTTTCAACATATATTTTCTTTTATATATGTATTCTTTACTTATGAAAACATGCCCCAATCACTCATACTACAAAAAGTAAAACTGTTCCTTACACAAATAATTGACATTAGCTATAGTTTCTTATATAGGCATATAAGATACACCTGGATCTTTAAATAATAGGAAGTAAAAAATGTAGGAGAACACAAGGGTCCTTCAAGACCCTTCTAGGGGGAGCTCTTGTGATAGACAAAATGCTTGACTTGTATGCAACAAGTTTGATCCCCAATTTCCCATATGGTACTTGAGCCTACTGGGGAAGATCTCTGAGTGCAGAGCCAGGAATTAGCCCCAGGTAATTCCAGAAATTCTCCCCTCAAAAAAATTACTATAACTCAACTTGGAGTCAAACCCCCATATTCTCAAAAACTGTTAGACTTAAACATTAGACTTTTTACCATTAAAAATAATGCTATATTAGGAGTAGAGCAATAGGACAGCAGTAGTGCCCACCCAGCCAAACCCAGATGGACCAAGCTAGATTTCCAGCATCCCATATGGTCTTGTGAGGCTACCAGGAGATATTTGTGAGTGTAGCCAGGAAAACCCCTGACCACCACTGGATGTGACTCAAAAAGAAAAAAAAAATCACAAAAATAATGCTATATTATAATATTAAAATATAGCAGTTGAAGCAAATAATAAATGATAAAATTATGACTATTATAAAAATCTATATTGTAATAATAAAGAAGACAAAATTATGTCTTTATCATTGAAAGATATATGTGAATCAAATCATTATAATAATAATGAAACAGCAACAAAGATTTTCTTGATATTTTTTCTTTTATTCTTTTCTCAGCAATGTGTGAACAAACAGTAAATGTTAACGATCTCATTTTAAAAGTGTACTAAAATAGAAGTATCTGATGTGAGGTGATCATAGAAATATCTCCTTTATGTAATTTTATCACAAATAGTCTACTCTCTATGCTGCTCCCTCTCTTTCTTTTTTTTATTTTTCTAGCACTTTTATTGATTTTGATTCTAACATTGTTGTTTTCTCCTCCTACTACTTATTCTGCTTATATACTTTTTATGATTATCTTTATTTAAACACCATGATTACAAATATGATTATAGTTGTATGATTACAGTCATGTAAAAAACACCCCCTTCACCAGTGCAACATTCCCACCACCAATTTCCCAGATCTCCCTCTTCCCCACACCCCCACACCTGTACTCGAGACAGGCTTTCTACTTCCCTCATTCATTCACCTTGATATGATAGTTCTCAGTGTAGTCATCTCTCCAACTGCACTCATCACTCTATGTGATGAGCTTCATGTCATGAGCTGCACCTACCAGCCCTCCTCTCTCTTGTCTCTGAGATACTGTTAAAAATGTCTTTCATTTTTCTTAAAACCCATAGATGAGTGAAACCATTCTGCATCTTTCTCTCTCTCTGACTTTCTTTACTCAGCATAATAGATTCCATATACATCTATGTATAGGAAAATTTCATGACTTCATCTCTCCTGATGGCTGCAGAGTATTCCATTTCTTTCATCCATTCTCTCTCCAGTTTCTCTCCATTCTCTCATCCATCTTTCTTCCTTTCTCATTTCTATTTTCTCCCTTCTTCCCTTTCTTCCTTTATTCCTTCCTCCCTCCCTCCCTTCCTTCCCTACCTCCCACCCCCTTCCCCCTCCCTCCCTACCTTCTTCCCTCCCTCCCTCCCTTCCTTCCTCCCTCCCTCCCTCCCTTTTTCCCTCCCTCCCTTCCTTCCTTCCTTCCTCCCTCACTCCCTCCCTTCCTTTCTCCCTCCCTCCCTTCCTTCCTTCCTCCTTCCCTCCCTTCCTTCCTCCCTCCCTCCTTCCTTTCTTCTTCCCTCCCTTCCTCCCTCCCTCCCTCCTTCCTTCCTCCCTTCCTTCTTCCTTCCTCCTTCCCTCCCTCCTTCATTCCTTCCTCCCTCCCTCCCTCCTTCCCTTCCTTCCTTCCTCCCTCCCTCCCTCCTTCCTTCCTTCCTCCCTCCCTTCCTTCCTCCCTCCTCCCTTCCTTCCTCCCTCCCTCCCTTCCTCCCTTCCTTCCTTCCTTCCTTTCTTCCTTCCTTCCTCCCTCCCACCCTCCCTCCCTCCTTCCCTTCCTCCCTTCCTCCCTCCCTTCCTTCCTTCCTTCCTTCCTCCCTCCCTCCCTCCCTTTCTTCCTTCCTTCCTTCCTTCCTCCCTCCCTCCCACCCTCCCTCCCTCCTTCCCTTCCTCCCTTCCTTCCTACCTCCCTTTCTTCCTTTCTTCCTTCCTCCCTACCTCCCTTTCTTCCTTCCTTCCTTCCTTCCTTCCTTCCTTCCTTTCTTCCTCCCTTTCTTTCTTCCTTTCTCCCTCCCTCCCTCCCTCCCTCCCTCTCTCCCTCCCTCCCTCCCTCCCTCCCTTCCTTCCTTCCTTCCTTCCTTCCTTCCTTCCTTCCTTCCTTCCTTCCTTCCTTCCTTCCTTCCTTCCTTCTTCCTTCCTTCCTGCTTATATGAGTACATTTGGAGGTGATTTGGATCAATGGGTTACTGAAGATCAAACTCAGGCCTCACACATGGTAAGCATATGCTCTGCTACTTCAGCCATATCCCAGTTCTAAATTATTCAACATTTAAATAAAAATTGAAAATTTCTCACTTAGATTTGAAGTGATTAATTCATCCATTATATGCCAATACCAGGCAACAGTAGGAATCTTTGTCAGCATCATTTATAATTTGTGGAATCTTTCTCTCCTGGTACTAAAACACTAGCTTAAGAATTTAAATTTCTGGAATGGCTTGTGAGTATTCTAATTTTGGTCCAGTAAAAAAATGGTTTGTTTTCTAATTATTACATTTATTTTGTTTTCTCACTACAGTTACAGATTTTAGCATCACAGAAGGTTGTCATAATTTCTTTTCAGATATTACTTACTTGTAATTGTTTTATTTTTTATTTTAAAAGTATTCTTCAGTTTGTAGATTATTTTGCCATTAGAACCACATCTAGACCAATAATATAATCTTATTTTTGTGCTATTTTTATTCCTGATTATAAAACCTCACATTCAAGAAAAGGTATAAATTAGAATATGTGCATATATAATTTTTAAAATGTTAATACAGTTTATTTTTCTTAATCTACTAGAGGTTGCAATGGGAAAATTCAGTCTTAGAGATTGTAATTGTTAGGGAAAAACTTTGTGTTGAGTTCTATCTTTTATTCTGCAAATCTCTTCTAGAACAACTTATATACACATGAAGCAGCTCTCCTGCTCCCAGTTCTGGTACATGGTGATAAAAGCTATTATGTAGTGTAAACCTATTTCAGTGGTTGCTTCAGACTGTCTATAAAATCAGAATTTAGAGTCAGAAGTTGGTTGGATTAAGATTATTCAATAATCAAAATTGTGTTCATATGGTTACTTCAAAATTGATTAGCTCTCAATGGGTCCTTGGCTTTTGTATGCAAAATTAGCCTAAAACTAAAGTTATTTAGTTTATAACTAAAGTTATAGTTATTTAACAGTTTTAAGATGGTATTTTTGGATATTCCATTTGTACTAGCTACCACTTATTTGATTCCACTATATCTCTCAAAAGGTAATCAAAAATAAAATCCTGAAAATTACATATTTTGTTATGCATAATTGATATTTGAACCAATCAGCCAGGATTCTGACTTTTTGATATCATAAACATTGTAAGATTCAGGAGTTTATCATAGATTATAAGACCCTATTTTCTGTTCACTGATAAAGGCAGAAAAGTAAACATAGTTTTCTCTTAGAAATTAATAAAAATTCCATTGTGATCATATGACTGAATACTTAACTATCATTATTGAATGCGAAAAAGATTCACTAATTATTAGCTTTTGTATAGGGAGATCACTGAGTTTATACCTCTAGAGACAGATTCTGATTGTCCAGATATAGTTTAGATTCCTATCGCTCATCAGGAGGTTCAGATGCAGATATTAAAACCCATATATTGAAAAAACACTTTATTATATTAATCATATTCATTGGAAAAGGGTTGCTCCAGTTTTGCAAGCAAAATATAATTAGAATGATAGTTTCAAAAGGTCAAAAGTAACAGGAGGGCAGAAAGATAGAGAGAAAATAAAAAAAAATGAGGCCATCTATTTCTAGTGATTTTATGTTTTTAGTTTCTATCAGTTGAAGGAAGATAATTTGTATAGAGTCCAGAGTGAGGGTTTTTGGTAGTTCACAAGAGAGCACTGTGGGCTGAAGAGATCTAGAATAAGAACATATATTTAAAAACTAAGGCATGTATCTGAAAATGACGTTAAACAACCCATTTTTAATTGAAATATGGGGATTTTATAATAGAATTAAGAAAGCTAAACCTAAAGAGAAGGTAAACAATAGAAGTCAAACATTAAAAACATAAAAATAAGAGGGAAGACTATATGGTATGGAGGAGATACTTTAAGATCTAATCATGAATAATTTAGTTCATAAGGGACAAGTAAAAGATAGTGCTTTCTGGATCTTCCCACATTTCCATATTTCCAGAAATAATGTTTTCTTCAGCTATGGTACTTAATTTCTCTCCAAGTCAAAATTTGATTTAGATACTATTTTTTTTCTTTCTAAATGTTATTATGACACCATGATTTACCAAGTTGCTCACAATACAATCATTCCAGCAATTATATGTTTAAACACCAATTCTCTTCAGTGTAATCAACCCGGAACCATCAACCATGTCACAGTCATCCACCTACATCCATCCTCCTACAACGCCTAAATTGACTTCAAACTTTTTGTTACAACACAAAAAACAAATTAAATTATTAAATCTTACAAGAGACAGGATTTATAGACATAAAACAAATCGATTTTTTTGTGAATTTGATATAATTAAGTTACAAGATTAGTCGCCATCCTAATGCTGAGAAGGGTTGTAGAATGGTGTTGGGCTGTTATAGGACATAAAGGAGAATAATTTTTTTTAATTTAATTTATTAATTTATTAGTTTTTGGGCCACACCTAGCAGTGCCAAGGAGTCACGCTCCTGGCTATGCACTCAGAAATCCCCCCTGGCAGGCTGGGGGACCATACGAAATGCCAGGAGCAAGGCAACTGTCCTACTCTTTTGCTATCTCTCTGGCCTAAGAATAATTTTTTTTAACTTTATTCAAATAGCTTCTTCACAAAGTTGTTTCAGGCATTCAATTTTCCAATATTAATCTCATTACCAATGTGACCTTTTCATCACCATTGTCCACTATTTCCTATCTAACCCCCAAGCTTGGCTCCTTGGACAGGCAAAAAATAACTTATTTTATATTGCTTGTTACAACAAAATAGTAAGTAGAATCTTCTTCCACTTCCAGTAGGTTGAAATAATCTTCAACCAAATATTCTATAGTTCTAAATATCAATGTTGATATCAATAAAAATGAAAAATCCTGCTCTAATTTCAAGCCTTTAGGTGATATCATTTTATTGACATCTGACTGCAGTGTCATGAGAGAATAAAACTATCTTACTCTTTTAAATTTAGCAAATAAGTGCATTTTGATTTAAAGTACTTTATTTGAGAGTTGCTATGCAGTGATAGATAATATAATGCCCCAGATATTTCTCTTAGCAGAATATATATATTTAAAGAAACTGCATCCGTTGGTAATGTTAAGAGTATTTAGGGAATGTGAAAGGCACAGAAGGAACTTAGTAGAATAGGCAGAAATGTAATTTATTATTAGAGCTCTTAAAACTTCCCAAAACTTCACTAGTGATAATTATAGTAAGTGGTATTATAAAATTGAAGCATAGGTTTATTCAGTCTTGGCAAAGGCCAGGTTACTGTCAAAATTTCCTGGAACAAATTAAAGGTGAGTGGGTAAAGGAGAATGCCAGGTATTGCAGAAGCAGTAGTTACAGGAAACCTGAAAGTTCATGTTCACAAGTTGAACAGTGATATATGATGATGATAAATGAAGAAAGTGATGAATAGATTAAAGATACTTCTAAGGTGATGCTGAGATCTATAAATTTTAATAGGGGCTCAATCTACAGTAAATTTGATAGAGAGCTACAGTGCCACTGATCTGCAGACAGATATGCAAAGACCTTGGATACCCTGTGATAAATGCAGATTGTGATTCTGAAATTCTAGTAGAGGATCTGGATTTCTGTGTTTGAATAACAATATAGTCAAGTGGAAGCATTTAATTTTGGAGATAAACGATTTCCTCTTGTAAAACCTCAGTTAGAGAAGAATATAAGTCCATGAGATCTCTAGAATGAGAGGAGAGGGATCTATTCTCATATAGATTGTGCTGGCAAACATTAAAATGTCTCCAGAATCCTGACAAGATTGAGATGTTAGAATTTAAAATGAAACTAGTAGAGGGAGGAAATGTTTTTGAATATTTATAGAGAATGCATAAAATGGTAATGATCTGTGTTCTAACATTGAGGAGCTCATCAAGCTTGAATGTCTAGAATTTTTTTTGAGTAACAGCACAAAATTTCTCTTCTTAAAAATCTCCCCCCCCTTGGGGCCGGGAAGGTGGCGCTAGAGATAAGGTGTCTGCCTTGTAAGCGCTAGCCAAGGAACGGACCAAGGTTCGATCCCCTGGCGTCCCATATGGTCCCCCCAAGCCAGGGGCAATTTCTGAGCACTTAGCCAGGAGTAACCCCTGAGCATCAAACGGGTGTGGCCCAAAAACCAAAAAAAAAAAAAAAATCTCCCCCTCACACAAACATATGCAAACATGAAAAAAGGAAGGAAGGAAGGAAGGAAGGAAGGAAGGAAGGAAGGAAGGAAGGAAGGAAGGAAGGAAGGAAGGAAGGAAGGAAGGAAGGAGGGAGGGAAGGAAGGAGGGAAGGATGGAGGGAAAGAAGAAAGAAAGAAAGGAGGGAGGGAATGAAGGAAGGAGGGAGGGAAGAAGGAAAGAAAAAAGAAAGATAAAGAAAGAAAGAAGAAAGAAAGATAAAGAAGGAAGAAAGAAGAAGGAAGGAAGGAAGAAGGAAGGATAGATAATGAAAAAGAAGAAAGAAAGAAAGAAAGAAAGAAAGAAAGAAAGAAAGAAAGAAAGAAAGAAAGAAAGAAAGAAAGAAAGAAAGAAAGAAAGAAAGAAAGAAAGAAAGAAAGAAAGAAAGAAAGAAAGAAAGAAAGAAAGAAAGAAAGAAAGAAAGAAAGAAAGAAAGAAAGGAAAGAAAGAAAGAAAGAAAGAAAGAAAGAAAGAAAGAAAGAAAGAAAGAAAGAAAGAAAGAAAGAAAGAAAGAAAGAAAGAAAGAAAGGAAGAAAGGAAGAAAAGAAAGAAGAAAGAAAGAGAGAGAGAGAAGAAAGAAAGAAAGAAAGAAAGAAAGAAAGAAAGAAAGAAAGAAAGAAAGAAAGAAAGAAAGAAAGAAAGAAAGAAAGAAAGAAAGAAAGAAAGAAAGAAAGAAAGAAGAAAGAAAGAAAGAAAGAAAGAAAGAAAGAAAGAAAGAAAGAAAGAAAGAAAGAAAGAAAGAAAGAAAGAAAGACAAATATCTCAGTTTCAGAGCAAGCAATATAGAACACTGAGCTTCTGAGCAAGCAGCGTAAAACCTTAAAACCGAAACCATAGCATAAAGGTATGGAGTTTGTCTTGCATGTGACTAACCCAGACGCACCAGAATTTGGTCCCTGGCATTCCATATGGTCCCCAAGCCTGCAGGAGCGATTTCTAGCACAGAGCCAGGAGTAACTGCTGAGCACCTCCAGGTATGACCCAACCCCCCAAAAATAAACAAATAAAATATTTAAAAAAATAAAACACTCAGAGCAGAATTCTGCATCAGTTGTGCTGTGTTTCTGCTTGGAAAATGGCTTTTTTTTTCCTTTGAATTTTATGGAATGTGATTTTAAGTGACCATATATCATGATGACAGGCTAGACACGATTCCCTTCCCTAAAAGGGAAGGTTGGAAGAGCTATGTTGAATGAGAAGAGTTAAATTGCACTTTACTATTCTCAAGCATTTTATCTCTCATTGCAGGTTTTTTGGCATATAGTTAAAATTCCATGTAAATAATTTTCAAATAAATAGGGTTAGTGTGCTTACAGACTATGCCGTGTTCAGACTTCTGAATAGAGTTGGGTGTCATTTTCTTACAAAATGAGTGAGAATATGGTACAAACTGAAACCCGAGTTAAAAACAGCTCATAAGTAGGACTGTAATTCATCCCTACAACATACAATGCATGATCTGTAGTACAAATGTGTCACTCTAGACAAGAAAGGAGACATGATTAAGGTGGAATTGTCTATGTTGATACTGAGCTATATAAAATGTTTTTTACCAAGAAGTTCACAATCCTTTAAGGGAGCAACAAAGAAAACTTTACACAGAAATATAATAAATATTATATTAAAAATACCATGGGAAATCATTTTTCTACATCGAAAATGGTCTTTTTTTGGTGACTAAATTATCAAATAAAATAGAATATTTTATTGGTTTTAAAAGTGTTTCCTTGTATTTGTCATGAAATGTTATCGAAGTATTTTCAGAATTACTTAAAATATATAGAAAATTTCATATTGACAAAACATGGGGTATTGTAAAAATAAATATCATACATTTCAATTCATCAAAAAAGATTTATTTTATCAAATAAATTTTATGTTATTTAGTAGAAAGTACTATTAAAAAATAAAATGGCTATCTGGAACAAATATCATTACAATAAAGCAATAATTTAGAATTTCATAAATTATATTTGACACAGAAATAAGATAGAATAAATATATAAAAGTTTTAAAAAGTACAATTTTTCAGTTATAGACCTGTAAGAAATTTCACGTGATATTTCTTTCATTGACATTCCAATTTATTTTAGAACTGAAAACATATGGAGACACAGGTACTCTGAAAGGAGAGGGTTAGTCTACTTAAAAAATAATTTAATACAATTTGTATAATTTATAGCAATATTGGACTCAGTAGAATTTTTTAATAACAAAAAATGAAGCAATCAAAAACCCATCAACTAAGAACTAGTAATATTACCATGCGCCTATAAAAGTTAATTTTATGCATTCAAAAGTGTGAAATAAATGTACATGTATTGATTGGAGTAATATTAATGCTATGAGGATAGAATGTCTCATAAAATTATATCACTCAGGCTAAAAGAAGATATAGATTCTTCTGTATTAGGTGGAATACTTTTTAAATTAGTAACCATTAAATTTTTGATCTATAAAAGAAAGTACCATTTCATAGGTTTAAACTAATATATACAATATATTTTTGAAAGCTATTTGAAACTTTTAAATTATTTGTCTCGATTACATGAGGAAGGTATAGAACATATATAAATATGTATAGTGTGAAATTTACTTTCTTTTGAGTAATTTTTTTACAAATTTAAGTCGCTAATACTTAATACATATGAATTATGAGATGAGATATTTTAAATTATTTTATTATTTTATTTCTACTTATTACTGTCATTTCCATGATGATAAGCTTTAAAATGATCTTATATGGGCTGGAGTGGTAGCATAGTTTTCCGGGCATTTGCCCTACATGTGGCTGACCCAGGACAGACGCATGTCCCATTCCGAGCATCCCATATGGTCCTCCAAGCCAGGAACAATTTCTGAGCACAGAACCTGGAGTAACCCCTGAGCGCCACTGGGTATAGCCCCCAAATAAAAATAAAAATAAATAAAATTAACTTATGTATTTAAGTAGATATTCTGATATACAGATAATAAAGATAAATATGTTAATGCATATACATATACATTCATCTGTGTACATTCACTTACGCATGCATGTATTCACTTTGAATTTTCATAATTAGCACTATTTAATCACAGAGCTTACAAATTATTAAAAAATTTTATATTAAAGAAGTTCATTTCAGGTCAGACCTTGACCTAGCTAATATTAAACCATATCTTGGAGCCGGAGAGATGGCGCAGAGGTAGGGCATTTGCTTTTCAAGCTGCTAACCCAGGATGGACAATGGTTAGATCCCGAGTATCCCATATGGTCCCCCAAGTCAGGAGCGATTTCTGAGCACAGAGCCAGGATTAACGTCTAAGCATCACGGGGTGTGGCCCATAAAACAAAACAAACAAACAAAAAAACCCAAACAAACAAAAAAGCATATCTATTTTTTTTTTTTGGGTGGGGGACCACCTGGTGTTGCTAGGGAGCTTTGAACTGAAAATCACTCCTGGCAGGCTCAGGGGACAATATGGGATGCTGAGGATCGAACCCAGTTTGACCTGTGTCAGCTGCATGCAAGGCAAATGCCCTGCCACTGTTTTATAGCTTCAGCCCAAAAGCTCCACAGTGGAAAGCTGAAGATAACCATGGCTTTATTTATTTTTATTCTAAAACACTGTCAATGAAATAGTTTCATCAATGAAATAGCTTCAAAATCTTAGCTTTCAAATCTTAGTGATGGGTCAACAGAGCTCACATGACTATGTGATATTTTCCAGATGAGCTAGACTAACACTAAAGAATGGGAAAATGTCATATGCAGTGTTATTATCCTATGTATTGTCATGATTTTTTTCCAACCCAAGCCTCTCTTCATTCACTATTACAGGCCATAGCATTTAAACATGACTCAAGCCAAAGATGCTTATATAGGACTAGAGATGTATTTTCTTCTCATTTTCATCAGGGAACTTGTAATGAACTGAGTTTAAGATTGAAGGCAATTATAAATTATTCATAAAATCAATTGGGTCACAAGGTTCTTTTTAACTTCATACCTTGCCTTTACTGGCATATAGTGTATATCCTCAAGGTTACAAGAGTTGAAAAAGAAAATGTAAGATGTGGCTAGAGTTATTATTCAAGGCGTAAAATACAACTGACATTAGTTCAATCTCCAGTATCATGTATGGTTCCCCAAGCCTCCCCAAGAGCCAGGAGTAAATTGAGCACCACTAGGTATGGTTCAAATTATTACCCACCCACCGTCCCAAAAAAACCAACAGAAACTAACTAAACAGAAAATAAAATAAAACAGTATGTAGAGAAGATGTGGTTATGAAAAGGCTATTTGAAGTAGGTTTAGAGGATGAATTATTTAGGTGTGAATCTTTAGGTGTGTTTATCTGAACAGGGCCCCATGATTTTTCATTCTGTCTCATATTTTAAAGGGAAATGTCAAAAGTCCGGAGGTACTCATGCATTACATCTGTCTCTGTGCTCAGAAATTATGCCAACTAGGACACTGGAGACCACATGGAGTACTGCTATTTAAACCCAGGTCGACCCAAACACTCTGCCTACTATATCTCTCTGGCCCCAAAAGAGGAAGGAAGATTGTGTTAAGTACAGAACTGATTGTTTCATTTCAATTTAACTGGAAAAAGTACCTGGAAACTCTGTGTGTTTTGAGGAAAAGTGACACTTTCAAGTATGTCAGTAATTTAATATGGATTTTTGTACTCTTTTCCAGCTTTGCGATTAGAATTGTCACCACAAACATTAAAAATCTGAGTAATATGAGAGTCTTGGGCTAAATGATTGAGGCTGTAGTCACTCTAATGCCTCTTACAAATTGGCTCTCAGTGATGGGTCCATTTATGTTGACTTAGGTTTCACTCAAAGCTCAGTTCCAGAAACTATTCAGCTAATGTTAATTTATTTTATGCAGGCTGCTTTGCAAGAATGTATATATATAAAAAAAAACTCTAGACAAAATTTAATATTTGCATGATGTTAAATCTGCTTTCCTTTACCATATCCCTAGATTTCTAAGTGAACTTTCCATAACCTTGACATATTGTACCACCTTGTAATTGTGCTAGAGTACCTTCAATCTTTGTACTAGTAAGTATTCTAAATAATATCATTGATTTTTGTTTTAATGGTTTTATTTTGGCATTACTTCTGCATCTTCTCCTCTTTCATCAAACTGTATCTTGTTTATCAGTATTCCTTAGAGCAGATGACTTTTTTAAACACTCTGCCAATAAATCCATTAAAAATGTGACATTTGAGGCACATACTCCCATCAGTACTGGATTGATAACAATTTACTAATGAAGATTTTCTTTTAATTATTGGGAAAAAGGCTTTCCCTAATTAATAGAAAGGAAGATTGGTTTGAACTGAATTAATTAATACTGGGAATGTGTCCCAGCCCAGCAGGCATAAAGTATTTAGTGAGCATATTAGCAACCAAGTCAAGTAACTTGGGGCATGTCCTAATAATGTGGACCATTTGTAATTAAGTTGGGGTTTATGGATGGATGGTCTTCAGGGGACTCATAAAGTTTGATACAATTACTTTTATAACTTTTTCAGTTTCTCAAAGGACCACATGAAAGATCTATAGGATTAATAGCCTAAGAAAGTTTTCAAAGTGAGAGAAACTGCCAGTTGTGGAACATTAGAATGATGAAGGTGTGGTAGTAGCTTTGGGTATTATTGGTAGTACAGTTCTGTGTTCACTTAAACAATGTTGATTTCTAGTTTGGGATGGTGGGAGGGGTTGGGATTGAACATTAATTTTTTTTTAATTACTGAAAAGAATATAGCAGGTCAGTTAAGTTTGGGATGTCATGAAAAGGATGAACATCAGCCCAGGCTAAAAGTCACAGAGCTGCTATAATACAATACTTCCCTGTGGAGTGTAGTAACCAGTTACTATGAAAATCAAAACCTATGGACAAGCTAGCCAATGTCCTCAGTTGAAGAGGCAACTAAGTCAATCAATTATCTTTTAAAATAATTTTCCCGGAGTTTTCAGAGAGTTTTTATTCTTAATTTCATAAGTTACCCATAAATGGACTCTTCAAACTATTTGGCCTGATCTCTACTTTATTCCTTTCTCACAGTCATCCACTAGACTATGTGAACTTGGAGCTTTAACAAATTTGGTTCACATTTTAGACATTTTTTTCATCATGCATTTACACATACTTTTCTACCTTCTAAAAATGTGGTTTATTGATATATATATTGCTCTATTTGGCCAAATCTTACACTACAAATGCTATTCTTTTAGATATCCATGTATTTTTATTTTTAAGGTGTTTTTTTTGTTTGTTTGTTTTGTGTGTGTGTGTGTGTGTGTGTGTGTGTGTGTGTGTGTGTGTGTGTGTGTGTGTGTGTGTGGTTTTTGGGTCACACCCGGCAGTGCTCAGGAGTTACTCCTGGCTCCATGCTCAAAAATTGCTCCTGGCAGGCACAGGGGACCATATGGGATGTCGGGATTAGAACCGATGACCTTCTGTATGAAAGGCAAACACCTTACCTCCATGCTATCTCTCTGGCCCCTTTTAAGGTGGTTTATAGCCAAGTATCAGAAGTCTTATTCAATGATTCATTCAAGCTATATATCAGATTACCTTTTATGTTCCAGATAGTTTAAAAGCTCTCACAATCTAATGATGAAAGAAACAAAATTATATACTTATAAATGAAGTATATAGGGAGTATGAGTTTGTTGTTATAGCTTTCTTTATATCATGCATAGGCTATTAACTGTAGCATTGTGATATTGTTAGTGGATAGAACCAAAGGATAAAAATATAACAGTGACCTGTGCTATTTTCCATCTGTAAATATTATTCAAATAAATTAAGTTTCATGAAATAAATAAAAGTTGTCTGTTTTTAATTAGTTTTCATCACCACCATCATTTTAATTATCATGAGGATATCTGATATTAGTGTAATATAATTAGTTATGCATCTTATTGAACCAAAATATGTATATGTTTCCAAGTTCAAAATCCTATGTTGTATTAATTTAGAGTAGAAATTACAGAATTTCAGAAAGCATAATAGTGATGCTAAACTAATTCTTCTAATAACTGTTACATTGATAATAATTTAAATGATAATAGGAAAATTACTAAAAGTTATTATCAAAATGAGATATTTTCAACAAATCCAAATATTAACTATATGCTTTGGGGACATTCTATTAATAATTACTTTTCTGATTAAACCAAAAGAGATTCTTGGCACTTCATTTTCTTGGTCCTTCAGTTTAATTTTGTTACCCCAATTCCCTAACAATTATATATATATAAAATTATATCTATATATAATTTTTTTAACTTCAGAACTCTAAAGCTTCCGAAAATTTGCAGTGGAGGAATTTTATGTGACTGTTGGAAGGCAAATTCCAAAACATAAAGAAAGTTTGCCATTGGCAAAAAAAAATGGCCCCTCTGAGATACATTTATCGAAAACGTAAAATAAGAATCAAAGGATTGGTCATATGACTTTTTGCTATTTATTTCCTCTGTTTGGAACCAGGCAACAAAAAAAAAAGACTTTTTTAGTTAAAGATTACTGAAAGTCACTTTATCAAAATGTATACTAAATTAAAAAATAATATTTAGAGACTGATGCTGAGCAGTATTCAATTGTGCATGTCTTTATTAATTTATTGATCAAAATTTAATATATGAAATATAATATACAGTAATATATTATATATGTAACAAAGTATTTAGAATATATATACATATATATGAATATATATATGAAATATATATATATATATATATATATATATATATATATATATATATATATATATATATATATATATATATGGCCAGAGCAATGGTGCAGCGGTGGTAGTGATTTTGCCTGCACGCCACTGACCCAGGACAGACCACGGTTTGATCCCCTGGTGTCCCATATGTTCCCCCACGCCAGGAACGACTTATATTTTTCTTTTTTTTAATTTCAATTGTGGTCAAAGTGAATTACAAATTTCACAGTAATATTTAAGGCATATAGTGATAATGAATGAGGGGCATTCCCATCACCAGTGATGTCTTCTCTCTGTCACTCTTCCCAGAATGCATCCCACTTCTCTCTCCTTTATCCCCGTAATGCTAGTGCAACTTTTCTCCCCTTATTGTAGATTGGGTATCGATTCTGTTGTCCTTGACTTTGGATTTGGTATTCAAGTCTGATCATTTTTAATTTCCACCAAATGAACATACGACTGTCTGGTCTTGGTACCATCCATTTTTCTCCCTCCAATTATGAGGCTGATCAAGGTGAATCCAGTAATGTGGCTCTATTGGAGATATAAGAAAAAATACAGGCTCTATACTTACTCATTTACACAAACCAAGTGTGTAAGAAAACTTTTGGTTCAGATATGGGTGATGACATCTCGCCTCTGTAGCCGAAGATCTTGTTATTTGCGTAGGTCATAGGGCGAAGGCTAGGAGAGAGAGTTTCTTGTAACCAGTCTTTTGTAATTAGTGGACTTGATTTTTGCTCAGATCCTAGGATCAAGCTTCACTGGGTGTGCCCCCCACCCAAAAAAATAAACAAACAAAAAAAAAAAACCCGAGTCTCTTTTGTTGAGGATTCTGAACAGGATACAAAAACTTCCTTGAGATTGAGCCATTTTTATTTCTGAGGTCTAACCCTGTTTCTTATAGTCACTGATTATATGACCTAACACATGTAACAGATAAACCAGCACAGGTAAAGTGGAATAAATATTTAGAAATAAAACTTGTGTTAGAGATAATTTTTCATTAATATCTAATTGTTCTAAAATAACTTGCAAATAATATAATTTGACAAAAACAATGGTATATTCAAGGTATCTTTCTGTTTTCCAAAATAAAGGCCTATTAAGTTTAATTAAAATAGTTTATCTGAACTGTTACTTAACCCCAATCTATTCTTTATTTTCTCTATATTTTTGTCTGTCCCATACCCAAAAGAGTATGTTCTCCAAAGTTTAGGCTGAACTTGTTTTGTTTTTCTTTTGGGGACACATTCAGTGAAGCTCAGGGCTTATTTCTGACTGCACTCAGAAATCGCTCCTGGCTTGGGGGACCATATAGGATATTGGAGGATCGAACTAAGTTCTGTCCTAGGTCAGCCAGGTGCAAGGCAAACACCCAACCACTGTGCCATCATTCCAGCTCCTTCATCAGACATTACCTTATCAGCCATTATTCTAGTGATGCTTGCAGATTTGTGTTTACAGATAGACATATTTTAGGTCATAGGTTACATCTCCCTTCATATACTTTGTACTTTTCCACTTTAAGTGATTCTCGGCATTTTTATAGCATAAAATATTATGTAGTAATGAAAGACAAGAAACTTTGATATAGTTATAAAATTCAAGAAACTTTGATATAGTAATAACTGTTGAGATAGAAAAACAAAAGCAACTACAAATATTTTCCCACTAAGGAATTTTAGGAAGAAAGCATTTGCAGGTAGAAATAGCAAGGGTTACTGAGAGAAAATAAAAAGTTATGGAAAGTGATCATTCAAGGTTGACTCCTGAGTTTCTAACTTGTATACTAGATGAATGGTGAAAAAGTCCATTAAGCACAGCACAATATGAAAGGTGATAAATTCGCATGCATGAAGCCCCTTCATTAAGAGTAGTGCAAACCACAGTGCCATGAAAGGAGAGAGAGAGAGAGAGAGAGAGAGAGAGAGAGAGAGAGAGAGAGAGAGAGAGAGAGAGAGAGAGAGAGAGAGAGAGAGAGAGAGAGAGAGAGAGAGAGGCTGCAGTAATAGCTCAGCAGTATGGTATTTGCCTTGCACGCAGCTAGGCTGACCCAGGACAGATCTAGGTTTGATTCCCAGAGTCCCATATGGTCCCCAAAGCCAGGGACAATTTCAGAGTAGAGAGCCAGGAGTAGCCCCTGAGCATCACCAGTTGTGATCCAAAAACTAAAAACAAACAAACAAACAAACAAAAGGTAAAAGAAAGAAAAGAAAAAGAGAAAAAGAGTCAAGTAAAATGCCTGCCTCAAACGCAAGCCTGAGAGAATGGATGTGAGGCAGGAGGACATGAGGGAAGGTGAGAAGGAAACTAAGGACATTGGTAATGGTAAATTTGCACTGGTAAAGTTGTTATATATTGTATGACAGTAACTCAATCATGAACAACTTTATCTGTGAAAAAATTTTATTATGAACAACCTTGTAACCACAGTGTTTAAATTAAAACAAAACTAAAAGAATAAAAAATAAGGAAAGCAGACATAGAGATATCCATGAATTAGAGTCATAGATGGAGTTAATAGTGTAGAAATACTCATTATGAATTAATTTCTTTTCATACAGCTTTAGTATGAAATGAGTTATCTACATAAAGATGCCCACAAAAGTCTTTCTGGAAAACAAATAAAGCTTATGATCTAATATAAATACCTAATTTTTAATAAATGGGAGTTTAAATCAGAATCATGAATAAAAACAATAAAAATATAGAGCAAGAATAACCTAGAATTTAAGATTAAATTTTGGAATTTTATCAATGCAGAGATGTAGCAGATGATTTGGTATTAGGAATATGAAAGGCAACTCAGTGGTACCTAATAATCATCAGGGAAACAAATATGAGTTAGTGGCCGAACTGAGAAATAGCCAAAGAGCCAAGAGAACTGTGTATACCATCTTTGTATGTGATGGAAAGTCTGAAATTATTCAGATATGGACAAGTATGTCTCATAGTGAATTCTAAAGCTTTCTATAGAATGACATATTTTCCTTGAAAAAGGACAAACTCATTATTTGTCTTTATTATTGGAAAACTGTCTAAAGGATGGAAAACTCAGAATCTTTAAGTTCATTCATAAAATAGCTTCTAGAATTCCCTATACAATTGCATTGACGAGAATTTTAGAGTTAGGAAAAGCACATAGAAATTAGTGAAATTTGACAAAAGTATACATCAAAAAGAACAATTCGCTTAAAATCAATAGAAAAAGTCTCTGTCTGTAAATGTTAAGTATAGTAATAACAAATTAGATTTTTTAACCTGTGGAAATTATTGTTTGATAGAAAAAAGAACGAGCTTCTCAATTGGTTTTCTTTTATATTTTCCGGGTAGTTTATTTGAATCTCTTAGCATACTGAAGTGAAGTATGTCTAAGGATAAACTAATGTTTCTCCCTTAACATAGAAAGCACTGAAAAGCAATTTCCATTTATTGTTCTCTAGTATGAATTCCTGAATTTTGATCATGGCTTTAAACATTTCCTGTCTTGTAGTTTCAAGCTTCTTTTAGGGAGAGTTAATGCAATCTAGACTGCTGTCATTCTAGACAAACGGACCTTCCATCAGGCTTCTTTGTATTCTTCGACACCCAAAGACATGCAGACAGTACAATGTCCATAGATATCTCCGTTTTTAAATCTTCGTTTATAATCTTGCCTTTATTTCACATAATCATCTTTATTTGAATTTACATTTCATTTGGTTTTGCTTTTCAGAGTCAATATCTATTTGGCGGGGGGTCCAGCGACTCTCAGGGGTTACTCCTGTCTCTGAGCTCAGAAATCACTCCTGGAAGGCTCAGGGGACCATATGGGATGCTGGAATTTGAACCACTGTCTGGCCTGTATCAGCTGCGTGCAAGGCAAATGCTCTACTGCCATGCTCTCTCTCTCCAGCCCCTGAATTTTTTGTTGATACCTTCATATACACTATTATCTTTCATTTAAAAGTCAAAGAAATATTAAAATAAGGCTTTTTTATTTTTGTCTCAAACTTCTTTTTCTGTTTATCATTTTCTTTCTCTTTCTACTTTTCCTGCTGAATTTCTTTACACAGAGGTAAATATCTCTTTAAAGTTATAAAATATATATGGGGACAAGAAGAGTTGCTTGTCTATTGCTAAATTAAAAAAAAATCTGATAGCACAGCGGTAGGGCATTTGCCTTGCACGCAGCTGACCCAGGACCGTGATGGTTCAAATCCCAGCATCCCATAATATCCCCGGTGCCTGCCAGGAGCGATTTCTGCACAGAGCCAGAAATAACTCCTGAGCGCTGCTGGGTGTGAACTGCCCCCCCCCCCCAAAAAAAAAAAAAAACTTAAAAAAATATATGGCCAGAGGTGTTTGCCCTGCAAGCAGCCGATCAGGAGCAAAGGTGGTTGGTTCGAATCCCGGTGTCCCATATGGTCTCCCGTGCCTGCCAGGAGCTATTTCTTAGCAGATAGCCAGGAGGAACCCCTGAGCATCGCTGGTGTGGCCCAAAAACCAAAAAAAAAAAAAAAAAAAAAAAAAAAAAAAAAAAAAAAAATCTGGCTTTAGTATATTCACTAGGCCTATAGCCTCTGTCATTTGCTACTTTTTCAAATTTTCTGTTCTTCAAAATATGTTCATGAAAGAGAAATTACTTCAAAACCCTTCACTTTATTTTAGCATCGGGCTATTGCTAGTTCTGAAATAGTTCCTTTAAAAAGCAACTTTTTCACTTTTTAAGAGAAAACTTTTGTTTGTTTGTTTGTTTGTTTTTGGGCCACACCCAGTGACGCCCAGGGGTTACTCTTGGCTATACGCTCAGAAGTCGCTCCTGGCTTGGGGACCATTAGGGACTCCGGGGGATCTAACCGCAGTCCGTCCTAGGTTAGTGCTGGCAAGGCAGACACCTTACCTCTAGTGCCACTGCCCCTAAGAGAAAACATTTTATAAAATTTCAGGAACTTAGCATATAATCGTAAGATAAACAGAAAATAAGATTGACATTGTGGTTAGCATCATCTGAGTTTGAATTTTAACATTTATTTTTAAAATAATTTTGCCTTGTTATATGAAGTCCTTGAGCTTTCACTTTTCTTCTACAAAAGAAGAATGATAGTATTCACCCTACAGAATGAAAGCCATCCATTGTTCTTCGCACTTGTTTTCTTTTTTCTTCTTGTAACCTGACCTCACTTCTGGTGTCACAATTATCTGATCTAGTATATGCTCATGAATAAATATCCTGTTACCAAATTCTATCATAAAACTAGCCTATTCAGTAAAATAAATTTTATGCCAAATATAATTCTTAATGCAAGTAATGAAATGTTGTATAATTTTTGGGGGGTCACACCCGGCAGCACTCAGGGGTTATTCCTGGCTCTATGCTCAGAAATCGCCCCCCGCAGGCACAGGGGACAATATGGGATGCCAGGATTCAAACCACCGTCTTTCTTTTTTTTTTTTTTTTTTTTTTTTTTTTTTTTTTGTTTTTGGGCCACACCTGACGGTGCTCAGGGGTTACTTCTGGCTGTCTGCTCAGAAATCGCTCCTGGCAGGCACGGGGGACCATATGGGACACCGGGATTCGAACCAACCACCTTTGGTCCTGTATTGGCTGCTTGCAAGGCAAACGCCGCTGTGCTATCTCTCCGGGCCCAAACCACCGTCTTTCTGCATGAAAGGCCTTACCTCCATGCTAACTCTCTGGCCCCCCAATTTATATTTTTAATTAAATTTATCATTTATAATATCATATTTATATGTGCACTTGTAGTTGAAAATATATCATATGTAAATAAAGATAAAGTAACAATATTTTTTTACATTGAATAAAATTTGTTTTTTTTTCATGATAAAAGTTATGACAAGTTAGATATAGAGTGCATATAGCTTTTAGCTTATAAAGGAACATGATGTCAAGACCATTTATGATAAATCAATAACTTATGTCATATTCAATAATGAAAAACTGGACGTGTTTCCTTGAATATCAAAAAATTGGTAAGATTACTCAAGCAAAACAAATATTTTCTAAAGCAGCAATATTAAAACAACACAGAACTTTGTTCTAGAAAATTTTATAAAAATTCATATTTAATCATAATTGCTGCCACAAATGGATACTAAAATTGGGGGCTCTAGAACAAAAGTACAGTTCCATACACCAAAATTTGGAAATCTAAATGCTGTTCATCGGTAGAGAACTTTTCTTTTTTTTTTTTGTTTTTTTTTTTTTTTTTTGGTTTTTTGGGCCACACCCGGCAGTGCTCAGGGGTTACTCCTGGCTGTCTGCTCAGAAATAGCTCCTGGCAGGCACGGGGGACCATATGGGACACCGGGATTCGAACCAACCACCTTTTGGTCCTGGATCGGCTGCTTGCAAGGCAAACACCGCTGTGCTATCTCTCCGGGCCGGTAGAGAACTTTTCTTGCCTGTGTAAGACCCTTGGTTCAAATCCAAGCACAGACCTCCCGAATTTGTTCAAAATTTCAAGTTGACAGTGCCAAAATAAATGAAAGAGTAACTTCTAAGCATGGGCTGAAGCAACGACTTCATATGGGTCATATGCACTATTCATTACATCAAACTCAAGAATACTACCAACTTTTATTGTGTATAATAAAATTGAAATCATGGAAAAGTTAAATTAATGAGTTCACAGTAATAGGCAGTAATTCTATACTGGGCAACCTAAGTCCAGAGACTGTACCATGACCTGGATAAAGAGTCTTTATATTACAACTTTTGCTTAATGAATAATCTACATTACTTCATTTAAAAGCAATATTGATATCATCACTTATTATTAATGTATTTGTTTACATTGTTATCAGTGGCCTGCCTGATCCAAGTAAGATAGCTAGGATGAATAGTATTATGTAGTTAATATAATATATTATGAAGCTTGGAGATGGAGAGATGTACAGTGGTAGGGCATTTGCCTTGCATGCAGCTGCATTGAACAGGCGGTGGTTCAAATCCCAGCATCCCATATGGTCCCCGTGCCTGCCAGGAGCAACTTCTGAGCACAGAAGGATTAATCCCTGAGCTCTGCCAGGTGTCGCCCAAAAACCAATATATATATAATTATATATATATATATTATGAAGCTTTATTTTATGCTATGCATGTTTATATTATGTGTCATAATAAATTTGATACTATATTTTTATATTGTGTAATAATATAATAATATGTAGCTAATACCATCAAAATTTAAATGAAACTTACCAAGTATAACACAATGCTTTTTAAGCCCATTATATATGTTCACATTATATAATTTTTACTAACACTCTAAGAGGTCGATGCTGATACCATCATATTTTAGGTGAGGAAATAAAAAATTGTTGGGAAAACTATAGAAATAATGACTTTTAAGGTTGGAATTTGAAATCAACTAGAGTAGATACATTGGCAAGTCTTAAGTATCCCCCTCTTCTTCTCTCAAGTATGAGGGAGGCAGGAAGTGTCTCCTCTTTCCAAAGGTACTTTTGAATATTGACAAGGTAGATGTCTGACATATTTCTATAGCCAAGAAAATTTTCACTAACAGATTGAATCTTGAAAATTAATAAAACAATATATGCAAATACTCTAAGATCACATGTTTCTTGTAAAATACTAAAAGCTATTTTAATAAAGCAAAAACCTACTGCAAAACATATATATATATATATATATATATATATATCCTATATATTTTCTTTCTTCTATAGTTAGAATTCAGATCCTTAGTCTCTGGGATTTTTCAGTAAAGATTAAGATATTAAATGAATTGCTAAAGATTATGATTTGGTAGTTTCACATGAAGATGATATTTACTATGAGTGATCAAAATAGCACACTATGATCATGGATATCATGAAGTTTTATTCATGCCCTTTGCTTTGCAAGAAGCACATAGTAAATATTCTGGTTTCACAAGTCATTGAAGTGGAGTTTAACTTAAAAGCTCAAATATATGTATGGAATTATAAGCAGCTTTAACTTCAAATACAATACAATCTCAATGTGAATACTCTCTTTGCCCAGGTGTCATCCACATGGCCATGGGCATGACTCAAGTATAGATTATTCTGAATGAGTGATTAAATGATCTGGCTGTAAAGCCAGTTTACTTCTTTACAAATTGTTATTGCTATTTTCCCTATAGGCTTGCAATGCCCAATTTTAAATCTGGTTTTAATATAGCTTATTTTTCAGTGACTATAACATCAAGACATACTTGGGAATAATTTTAATTATGATCAGAATGTAATGTGGACAGAAATCTGATTTGAAGATAAATATGTGAATATAATTTACTTAGGAGGCTGAATAACTAAAAGGTTGACTTTTGAATCCAAATTTTTGACCTGAAACTTTTCCCTGTATATTTCTGACTCTCTATTGACTTATTGCTGGGTAATTTACTAGATGTTCTGAAATACAGTTCCATCATTTTCGTATCAAACATAATAATGGTATATATGCCATCAGACTGTGGTAATACTGATTAATGTGAAACATCTAGTGTGCTGAACACTACAGTTAATATTAGTGAGCAATGTCATTTTATAAATTAAATAAAATTTAATTACTCAGATAAGAACAATTTTAGAATAAGGATATATCATTCTCTCTTCTGTCTACTTGGAAATATTAGGGCAACATTCTTACTGAGAAATGGTAAAAATATCAGTAGGGTCTAGTAGAATGCTATTTCCAGTTATACTATTCAGGCCATAATATTCTCCTGAAATCAACAAATTATATATTTATCACTTGTTAATAAAATTGGCATTCCCAAATAATTGATTTATTCTTTGGTTTTCTTACAATATGTTCCAAGGTGCCCTGAGTAAGTGGTTGATACATTTTTAATAAAATATGTATTCAAAGTTCTTCAGGACAGATTGAGTGCATATCATAATCTTTGGCTATTATTCACCACACAATAAGTATTTTGAGATTTGAAAGTCAAATACTACATGAGGGATACTACTTATTGTATCATTGGTACTTGCTAGGTTTTCCAGAGTGGGACCTAATCCCCATCATTTCTATTTTAGTTGGCATTCCAGGTGTATTCCAGTTCTCATTGACTATTTACCGAATAGAATACTAAAAAAGAGAATATATTTAAGGTTCTGCTTGGGACTCGATGGATGATATAGCAGGGAAGGCACTCGCCTTGCATGATCTGAGGTTTAATCCCCACCATTTCATATGCTCCTCCTGAGACAGCCAGGAGTGATCCTTGAGCACAAAACCAGTAGTTAGTCCTGTCAATTTCCATCATTGCCACCCAAAACAAATAAAATAACCAGAAATGTGCTATTGAATTAGATTGGTGAGGACCATAGACTCAAGTTATAGAAAAATGACTATCATAGGAGGATGATAACAAAAAGACTGAAGTATTCTTTGAGAAATTGCGTTCTCTTGAAATATGCAAACAGATAGGGATGGTGATGAGATACTAACAATGAGTTCTTGGGAAGTAATACAACAAAAATGGGTGTTAAGATATTTTGTCACTAGAACTAAAGAAACTAAAAGCATTATGCTGGACCCACTTTGTGGACATAGGGCCTGAGGTCTGATAAAACTATTTGACACCAGCACAGATCCAGAAAAAAGCTGGAGACTGGACACTATCCCTTTTTCCAAAATCCAACACTAAAAGGGGTTTCATGAGGATATGAAGATCTTTATGAATCTTTTCCTTCACAACACCATAGCAACAGTTTTCTTTTTCCTTCCTTCCTTCCTTCCTTCCTTCCTTCCTTCCTTCCTTCCTTCCTTCCTTCTTCCTTCCTTCCTTCCTTCCTTCCTTCCTTCCTTCCTTCCTTTCTTTCTTTCTTTCTTTCTTTCTTTCTTTCTTTCTTTCTTTCTTTCTTTCTTTCTTTCTTCTTTCTTTCTTTCCTTTTTCTCTTTCTTTCTTTCTTCTCTTTCTTTCTTTCTTTCTTGCTTTCTTTTTCTTTCTTTCTCTTTCTTTCATCTTTCTTTCTTGCTTTCTTTCTTTCTTCCTTCCTTCCTTCCTTCCTTCCTTCTTCCTTCCTTTCTTTCTTTCTTTCTTTTTCTTTCTTTCTTTTTCTTTCTTTCTTTCTTTCTTTCTTTCTTTCTTTCTTTCTTTCTTTCTTTCTTTCTTTCTTTCTTTCTTTCTTTCTTTCTTTCTTTCTTTCTTTCTTTCTCTTTCTTTCTTTCTTTCTTTCTTTCTTTCTTTCTTTCTTTCTTTCTTTCTTTCTTTCTTCCTTTCTTTCTTTCATCTTTCTTTCTTGCTTTCTTTTTCTTTCTCTCTTTCTCTCTTTCTTTCTTTCTTTCATCTTTCTTGCTTTCTTTTTCTTTCTTTCTTTCTTGCTTTCTTTCTTTCTTCCTTCCTTCCTTCCTTTCTTTCTTCCTTCCTTCCTTCCTTCCTTCCTTCTTTCTTTCTTTCTTTCATCTTTCTTTCTTCCTTTCTTTTTTCCTTCCTTCCTTTCTTTCTTCCTTCCTTCCTTCCTTCCTTCTTCTTTCTTTCTTTCTTTCTTTTTTTCTCTTTCTTTCTTTCTTCTTTCTTTCTTTCTTTCTTTCTTCCTTTCTTTCTTTCATCTTTCTTTCTTGCTTTCTTTTTCTTTCTCTCTTTCTCTCTTTCTTTCTTTCTTTCTTTCATCTTTCTTGCTTTCTTTTTCTTTCTTTCTTTCTTGCTTTCTTTCTTTCTTCCTTCCTTCCTTCCTTTCTTTCTTCCTTCCTTCCTTCCTTCCTTCTTTCTTTCTTTCTTTCTTTCATCTTTCTTTCTTCCTTTCTTTTTTCCTTCCTTTCTTTCTTTCTTTCTTCCTTCCTTCCTTCCTTCCTTCCTTCCTTCCTTCATTCCTTCCTTCTTCTTTCTTTCTTTCTTTCTTTCTTTTTTTCTCTTTCTTTCTTTCTTCTTTCTTTCTTTCTTTCTTTCTTTCTTTCTTTCTTTCTTTCTTTCTTTCTTTCTCTCTCTCTCTCTCTCTTTCTTTCTTTCTTTCTTTCTCTCTCTCTCTCTCTCTCTTTCTTTCTTTCTTTCTTTCTTTCTTTCTTTCTTTCTTTCTTTCTTTCTTTCTTTCTTTCTTTCTTTCTTTCTTTCTTTCTTTCTTTCTTTCTTTCTTCCTTCCTTCCTTCCTTCCTTCCTTCCTTCCTTCCTTCCTTCCTTCCTTCCTTCCTTCTTCCTTCCTTCCTTCCTTTCTTTCTTTCTTTCTTTCTTTCTTTCTTTCTTTCTTTCTTTCTTTCTTTCTTTCTTTCTTTTCTTTCTTTCTTTCTTTCTTTCTTTCTTTCTTTCTTTCTTTATTTCTTTCTTTCTATCCCTTCTTTTCTTTTTTGAGTGGGGGCGCAGGGGTAGGATCACACCCTGCGATGCTCAGGGGTTACTCCTGGCTATGTGCTCAGAAATTGATCCTGGCTCGGAGACCATATGGTATGCCAGGGGATGGAACCGCGGTCTTGCCTGGATCAGCCACATGCAAGGCAAATGGCCTCCTCAATAGCTGCACCATCACTCCAGCCCTGCAAGAGTTTTCTTATCTAGATAAAAAACACAAGGTCAAGCAGTTTGAAGAAAATCCATAAAACAAAATCTATAAAAGCAAAAGATGAAAATGGTAAAACTCCTTGTGGGAAGCTGGCATCTCTCACCTCCCCCCATTTCAGAAAAGTCAGCTGTAATACTCACCATCTATTGTTTTAGATACCACCAGATTGAAAAAGTTTTTACTCATATACATAAATATTTTTGTGCCCACATTTATTGCCAGCTTTTGGAGTTGCCACTGTGTTTGTAAAAATTGGATGCTCAGCAACACTAGGAGGAAAAGAAGTAGAGAAGTGTACTCATAAAGAAAAGTTTTGAGTTAGCCAAATCTTGGGTAAATTATAGTGTTTGGATTTCCTAATTTGGAGACCTGGTAGAGATATTCAAGTTGAAAAATGAGAATAACTGGCTAGTATATATGTTTTAAATATATGTCAAACAATAACAGTGGTTTGAAATTTATTCATCTTTTAATTACCTTGGTGATTTTAGACATATCTTTGTGATGTATGTAGAATGGAGTTTTTCTCAAATAGGCTTAGTGATGAAATTCCTTACAAATATAAATTTGTCATATAATCTACACATATAAACTATAATTTCTAGTTTCATCTTATTTAAATGTCAGAAACTATATTTTCAAAACATTTATTTATTGCAGCAAAATTTAGCAGGTGTTCACTGTCCTTCCTCTATTTGTAAATTTGTAAATCTTCAAGACAATATATGAATTTTATTTTTCCCAAATCTATGACTTTCTTTTCTTTTACACCCATCTTCTAGCATCTTGATTGGAAACTCTGCTTTATCATTTTGTCTATATTAACTTTATGATATATATATATATATATAAATTGGATATGGTAAAACTTTGTCTATCATCCTATATGTACCAATAACATTAAGTAAAATTACATTGCCAATATTGTTATACTGTTCTTGTTTATTATTTTATTTCTGTGGATTCACAGGGAATTGCTTTTCATGGGGTAATATTAAATAAATTGCTAAGAAATCTTCAATAAAATTATTCACAAAGTTCGATGAGTCAGAGAATTTTACCTAGCATTTTTATGCCCTCTTTTAAAATGATAAAATACATTGTAAACCGATCTTAGTTTTTAGGTCTATTATGTTGAAATAGGTACCTTGTGTGTAGTTTTCTTAAGTATTAGTTGTATTTTTGGATAAATTGTTATGCTCTCGTAAAAGAATGAGTACCTCCAGTTACTTTAGTTCAAAACCATTAAGAAGTTGAATTCAAAAAGCAAGTTTCTAACTTACTTTATTTTCTTACATTTTTGATAATATTCAAAGGCAAATAGATATTACAGAAAATTCTGGTTTATGTATAAGGAGATCTGTAGTACAATTTGTTTCATGTTGTTGAATTGAGCTCACAATTTGGCATGTAGGATGTTTCCTGCAACATGCTTACACATATAAATTCGGAATACCCCTGCACTCATTGTTTTTAGGTTTGAGTTAAATATATCACCACACAATAATATATCATTAGCTCCCATAAATGAGTAATCCTATCATATATAAATACAAGGATACATATAATTAGTACAGATATGGAGATTAAAGTAGAATAACTGAAGGAACAACCAGTTTTCTCTAGGATGATGGCTATTATGTTCATCTCTCTCCCCATGCAAATAGCTTAGAAGTTTTTATTACATATAAAGGATAAAATTCACATTGTCATTTTTCCCCAAATTGATAAGAACATGATTGCAAATTATTCCAATTTAGCATGCCTTTTAGATTATTTCTTTGTTTATGAAAAATATTTAAAATGGAATAAAAAGGATATATGTGCAATGATAGTTGATGCTATCAGGGATGTATTTTAAATAAGACCCTTCTATTGCCACTAAAAATAATCATATTTTAGGATTGAACTTCAGGTAAAATCCATCATCAGTTCCCATTGATTGAGGAAAGAAAATAAATTATGTGCAACATTATTGGTTTGGGAGGGCTAGAGTAACCAGCAGGTAGGGATCTTGCTTTATAAATTGTTCACCTGGGTTTGATCCATGACACTATTGATCTCATTAAAACACAGAGTAAGAATGCAGAAGCAATTTATGAAGTTTGTTTTGGAAAAATGAATCTGAGGATTAGAAGGAAGGTAATATAAGAAAGTAGAAGGGCATAATTTTGAAAAATAAATGAATGAAAAATATGAAGGCTGATTTGGCAAGAATATTCTTAATGACAACAACATAAAATTCAATTAAAAATTAGCCACAACTTATCTAACAAAGATGCCACTTCTTCATCATTTTTGCTTCTCAATGGCTCATGAAAGTTTAATACAAGAAGAAACAATAAAATAATGATGGAGCAGATGCACTGTGTATATGCATTATGGAATGAATAAATTATAAAAAGTACATTGTGGTGGACAGAAGGGAAAAATTATTGAAAGAAAATGTCTCCTTAATTTTTTTCAAGTCAAAATGTAGTCCTGCTTTATAAAAATAAAATATGTGGGTGCACTTTCATTGTAGGTCTTGAAAAGACCTCTCTAAAATTTGTATAAAAATTCCTGGGAAGGGAAAATTGGCTTCACTGACAGTAACTAGATCCTGTATAAATCAGGGTCTCTACCTCTAATATCTGAACATAGTTCACTACACCCTACATCTCATATAAATATTGTTCCATTTATATTAATTAAAATACCTGGACTACTCTCTTCTGTGGGTATCAAGTGGTAAAAACTTAGATATGTGAAATTATTTACCTTCTGTAGACCATTTCAACCCTGTCGCAGAATTTAACCCCAAAGAGTGACCTAATACTTTAAAATGCTCTCTGCCCCTGTGTGAATTTCTGCTCATTACTTTTCTTTCTCATTATTAGTTATTCTTGATCAAGCAATATCTTCACTCTATGTATCTTTAACTATAGCTACCTTCTTCCCTTAAAGTTTTCTTTGCTTCTCTTTCTCTCCCTCTGCTAAAACGGGTGTATTTCTTTTTTGCATGATTTCTGTCTAGCTGGCATGGTTCAAGGGAAAGGGTTTACAGAGTTTCATTCTGAATCGAGCTGCCCTCTTTGCAATATACTTCTCACTACGTTTCTATCAATGCCCAAATGTGCTACACACATGCGGACAGTTTTTGCTTCCTTCAAACCAGTAGAATTATGATTTAATTCTCTTTTATGGTGTAATTATAACATAATTCTGTTATGGCAATAACTTGCTATGTCTGAAAGTCAACAAAGATCATGGCTATAATGAACATTTACATTTTATTAATTCTTGTAAATGAAGTTAGGACTTGTGCTCTAACCTATTTAAGAGCCATAGGAAATAAACACATGATTATCTTACTCTCCCATGACTTGGTGGCAATGACAGTAAATATCACATATGATCATGTGAAAGTTATATTATATATAATTTTATATATATTATATATATAGTATATAAAATTTTAAATGTATAGAATACGTATCTTTAGAGCATATTAGAAGTTTGCTAAATATTAGTAGAATGCTATTAATACTATATATGTTAGTGTGCATTATTTCACACAGTGTGGTCAGGTCAGTGTTTAAAAACCTATATTAAAATCATAACAGGCATTACTTCATTTTGTATTTTCCTTACCAAAAAGATGCCCTTTCAAGGCAATTTGGCAAGCTTTATACAAGTTGATAAGTTAATATACAGCTTTTATATTTGAAAGAGAAAAGGATTTTTATCCTGAAGAGGCCTGTCAGTGAATCTGGCTGGGAGATATAACTGTCAGTAAGAGAAAATCAGTAAGAAATATATTCTTGGATTTCCCAGAGCACCAAACACTTGGGTTCTGATGCCTTCATATTAGAGAACACAGGTAGAATCAATTTAGGATTCTTTCTGACAAGCTTCTGCTCTCTGTAAGTAAGCCATCATGCCCTCTGGAGCAGACATTTTAGGTCAATCGAGGCATTTGGCCTCATTAACCACTTTGGATTCATCTTAAGACTTTCTTATTTATAGTGTTCCTGAGGCTTAATGGGCTTCCAAATGTACTTTGTCCTGCTTCTCATTGAGTCTTACCAAACTCTATGCTTTTACTCAGCAGGCAGCCATTTGACTGTCAGCTTTTATATTTTGCTCTACAAGACAAGAGCTTGGCAGCTGCTCCTAGATGTCCAATTAACATTTCTATGTCACTGCATTGCTGCTTGTAATGATGCTTTATGCTTTCTTTGTTTCCAGGGTCATCAGGAATCCATAAAATGATTTTAGTAATTCTGATTTAGCTAGTCTTTATGCTTCAAGACAATCAACTTTAAATTATTCATATAATACATTGATTCCTTCAGTGGATTCAGGTAATGAGAGTGGGGTGTTTGTTTGGGGTTTTATAAATGTTATTGTCCTAGGGAATGAAAATCACATTATATCCTGACAAGTTGTCATAAGAGGGGAGTCAAAGGAAAGGAGTTGCAACCAGGGCAAGAATTTTTTGAATAAAGATAGAATCAAAAATAATTAGTTACTAATGTATGTGAAAAGATATCTATGAGGTGCAGACTGCATTTGATGGTCCATAGAACAATGTCAGGAAGAGAACTAAGAAAAAAGCAAACAAACAAACAAACAAAACATATCTCATGGTGCCTAGTAACAGATACGTTAATAAGTGATATTTTGGGTTTTTAGATTACACCCAGGGAGACTCAGGGGTTACTACTCCCTGCTCTATGCTCAGAAATTGCTCCTGGCAGGCTCAGGGGACCATATGGGATGCAAGGTATCAAACCCTGGTTAGCAACATGCAAGGGAAGCGCCTTCTGTGCTATTACTCCGGCACCAATGTTCATAAGCAACTTCTAAAGCACTTTACATAGGAAATTTTAAAATAGAAAATATCTCTAACTACAGAAACCTGACCACAACATTCGTGATTGTAAAGAACTTTTACTGGGACCACAGACATTGGGGTTATACAAGTTAGTATGCCTGAAGCCTGTAGTATGTCTTATGCTAGGAAGCTTCATGGGTAAATTCACCCTGTTTTCAGGCTAAAGGTTTATCTTTTCTATTTCCCCCATATTTTTCTGTTCCTAGGCAAAAACAAACAAAAAAAGTCACACATACACCTTTTTATTTTATTTTTTATCTCTTATCTTTTAAATTGGAGCTTTCACCTTTTCCATAGAGCTTTGGGACATAGATTACTTAATTTTACCACATATTCCTAATTTTTGAATAAAACTAAGAGGAAAAAAATAAAGACTGGTGGCCAGGGGCCAAGTGGCCTTAGATGCACTGGCAGGGAAATATATAAGGACAAAACTAAATATTCAAGCCAAAGTCAATGATTATAAAAATCAAGGGACTTAAACTTTAACAATCTAAATAAACTCAAAGGGGCCTGTTCCACTGGCGGCCAGCGGGACAAAAGGTTTTTGGGATAGAATGCACTTGGGTTCATTGCTGGAGGGAATTTGACATGGGTGGTGGAAGGGTCCTGACTCATTGTATATCTGAAATTTAACTATGAAAGATTCTGTAGATCACAATTGTTTCAATAATATATATATTTTTAAAAGAAAGTATCTACTATAAAAATTGTAGAAATTTCTAAGAATTAGAGGTTAATCTGGCTGGTTATTGTTTAATTCATGTTTTCTATTGAATTTTTGTTTTAATCAATCTTTAAGATTTTTCTGGTTTTCAAATATTTTTAAGTTCTCAAGGGCCAAAATTATTTACAGGAAATCACTTATGTGACTGTTGGTCATTCATTAGAAGGAATTTACTAACGCTTCCAATTAATGAGGTAAATTTGGTTCTCTCATTCACAGTAATATTTATTTCACAAGAAAAAGACAAATTATTACATATAAATTAGAATTTCATTATGTAGTTGGCTTATAAATAAAGTGATTTAGAATAACTTCACCTAAAATAATCTACCTATAAATTTTTTTAGTGAGAAATAAAAACATAGTTACAATAATTTTAGATGTAATTTTCGTAATATTTTCATGGTTGGATACTGTAGATTAACTTCTACTCTTGGTAGACTTTGAATCTGTTCAGGATATAAAATATCATACGTGATTTTTCAGAGATAGGAAGTATTTTCTTCCCTACTCTTCCTAAATTGTGTGTATGATTCTTTTATCTTTAAAATCCCAAACAAACAAAAACCCTGCTCCCTTTACCATAGAAAAATATTGAGAATCAAGACTACTTTGGTAAAATAAAAATCTTTCTCTAAAAATTAAAAAATTGTGTAGACCTTATAAAATTATTGATAAAGATGGATAAATGTTGGTTATTTCAGAAGTTTTACCCTTACTTTAATTGTTGGACTATTTGAGAGAAAAATAATTTTAAATAGAAAAATAAAATCTTACCAGTTAGGCAGCTCCTTCAATTACAAACTGGTCTCAATGCAATGATTATTTGTTTTAATATAAATTTTATCTGGAAAAATAAACTTCAATTCTCAATAGGAGTCAGTGTTTGTATGGTATTTATATGCTCTCTTGTTTCTTTGTGTTTACTCTGAGAACTTCCATATCCTTCCAGACTCCAAATATGTTCAAAGTAGATTAATTAGCATGTTTAAGTTATTCATTTCTGAGCTATCGTGTGTGCCTAACTTTGAGTGTGCTCTATCAGAAACATTCATCTTGTCCAGCCCTGCTAGAATTGTTTTTTCACCATGTGCAGTGAGCTGCTACAAAGGCTTTTACCAGCAGCTGTGATCCTGAACTCAATTCATAATAGAATTATTCATCCTTTAAGAGAAAAAAAAAAAACTAGCTGTACATTGGAATGATCCAGACATGTATAAAATAAAATTTCCTTTTAGTTAAATGAAATTTAGACTTCAATAAAGTATTTGCTTTCAGCTTAATATTGCTAACATTTTTTTTCCTTTTTTATGTGAGTTATATTAAGAAGTCTTAACTATAGGTGCAATTCACACCAATTGTCTGTCCAAGTGGATAAGGAAATCTAATTTTCTCCTCCCACAGAAAACATAAATTAGGAAATTAGTTATAAATTGCATGGTTTCCTACATTCCAAGATGTTTTCCCACAATTAAATATGTTAACTATTAAAATTATGAGAGAGGGCTGGAGAGATAGTACAGCATGTAGGACCTTTGCATTGCATGTGTTTGACCCAGGTTCAGTCCCAGCACCAACTATGGTACTCTTGAGCTCTGCCAGGAGTGATCTTTGAGTACAGAGCCAGAGGTAAGCTCTAAGGACATCTGGGTGTAGCCACCAAACAAAAACAAACAACACAATTCTGAGAGATAGCTGCCTATATGTTGCAATTGTCAGAGTTCTGTTTATATTATACACTGAAGGAAAATTCGATTGATATATCATACAAGAAAATTTACAGAATCTGTGCTGAAATAAATGCAATAACATTTAGTCTCACTGTCTTGGCTCAGCTGCTTTGCTAACCTCATCATATTGCCTGGAATGATTTTATCTTCTGAAACACAAATGAATAATTTCACCTTAAGTAGTTTACCTGCTGTATGATTTTGTGTTTCCTCTATTTATTTATTTGCTATATAAATATTATGTCAAAATAGAGTCCACCCTTAAATCGCCATCACAATCATTTAGTATGAATTTTTTTATAGCCTTTACCATTTTTCTTCATGTTTCATTTATATATTTCTGTCCACCATATTCCACTTCTCATCATTTATCTCACCACAATTCCCTCCATAATTTGACCTCCCCTTTCTTCTCTTGAGCAGAACTGACTTAAAATACAATTAAAAATTCCTAGGGACAATAATGAATATAAATTCAAATAAGTAATAAAGAACTTGTTGGTTTTATAATGGTTGGATGAAAATACAAGATTTTGAAAAGAAATGATTGTTTTTCTAATGTGATGAAAGGCTATTGGCCCTGATACTAAACTTGGCCTATGACCTTATTTTTATTATAAAACTCCCTTCCCATTTCAAAATTAGATAATACTTTTGTTTGCTTTTCTCTCACATTTCCCTACAACTGCCACATAAGCATGTATACATTCCTAAGTTGATACCTGTGAGTTGACAAATTGCCATATCTCATTGTAAATAATGGCACATTTTTTAGTGAATATTTAGAACTGGCCAGAAACATAAATTGACACAAAAGCTGGCCTACACAGGAAATGACGTGTGGTAGAAGGAGATCTAGTAGACAGGCACTTATCTCATCCTCCTGCTATAGTTTTACCAACTATCACTGAAGAAAATGTATCACAACAAGCTCACCATCCCTTCTCTCAGGTTTCCAAAAGTAATTATGACCAACTTACTCCTCATTACTACCCCCTACTAATTATATTTTGCTTGGTCATATTTTTTTCATCCTTGAGTATTTCATGGTATAAAATCTTTCTAGTAAGTACATTTCCCCTTCCTCTTCTATTGTCAATCTAAAGAATTAGTCTATGTGAATACATTTAGAAATAAAAATTCTCTTTTTAATTAAATTTCAAAACTCAAAACATGAAGCGTCCTTTAAAAACAATTAAGGATATTCTGTTTATTTAGAGAAAAAAATCAAAACAATTATATTTGATTGCTAATTTTACAGTATTTACAATGGATTATTATTATTATTATTATTATTACTATTTTTAAATATGCTTTCATTGTTCCTGAACAGTGCTGGCATAGGATCCAACCTACTAATTTCACATGCTGATTCCATCAATTACCAATGTGTGGTCATGTGTGTATGTTTTAGGTATTTTTACATATAATGGAGACCAGGATAATTACAATACAATAAAGCTGTGATTCTATGTACATAAATTAAGATAATAAATGTTTCCTAATTCTTTGTTTATTAAAGTTTGTTTATTTTTGTTGTTATGATGATGCTATATGGGGGACATCCTACACAGTGGTGCTTAGGGCTTACTCCTGACTCTGAACTCATGATCTTTGGGGGACTCATGAAACATATGGGATTCACAAGTATGGAATATAGATTGACCACATGCAATAAAAAAAAACCCTTAACTTCCATACTATTTCTTTAGTTCTTTAATAGCATTTTAAATACATATTTTAAAATATTACATGTTGAATAATTTTATTTTTAGAAAAATACTTATTATAGTAGCTCCATAAAATCTATGAAAAGATATATATGTATATATATGAAAGCTCATAGAATCTTATTTACATATATATTAATAACTAAACAAATAAAAAGTAAAATTATTTCAAATAGGGATATATAGAGATAATATAATTATGCAAAATTTATGTTTTATTCTTATTTTTGGTACATTGTCAGCAGTAGTCAGAGGATCCAGGGGCCAATTCTAGTGGTATTTACCCTAGCATATTGGACTAGCTGCCTAGCTCAGTGAGGAGGTGCTATTCATCTCTAGTAGTATTGGGGTACACCAGGCCACATCCAATAGTTATGTTTTACCAGTGGTACTAGGAAACAAATTGATATATTGGACATATGAATAAATATTTTAATGTAAGCAAACCCTTTGAGCTAAGTTAACCTGCCTTAGCCATTTTTTTTGTTTGTTTGCTTTTTTTGGGGGGGGGCCAAAACCGGTGATACTCAATGGTTACTCCTGGCTCTGCACTCAGAAATAACTCCTGGCTTGGGGGAATAATCGGACACCTGGGGATCAAACTGCACTTTACCCTATCAACTTAGTATAAGGCTAACGCCCTACAGCTATGCCACTGCCCTGGCTCCATTCTTAGCAATATTTTAATACATCAATTAACTACTGTTATCACAAATAGATTTCCTAAATCAGGGACACTTGGTAATATTGTAATTCTCACTATAAAATATATATATATATATTCATTGATTATACACATATTGACACTAGCATATACCTCTGGGGGCCCTCAGTTGGTTTGGACTTTTTGTTTGTTGGGGTTTTGGTTTTTGGACCAAACCCAATGATACTCAAGGTTACTCCTGGATTTGGGAACCGTATGGAATGACAGGGATTAAACCGGTGTCTATCTTAGGCAGCCTTGTGCTTTCGCTGCAGCCCCCTTGAGGGTCTTTTTTTTTTTTTTGAAGGGGCCCTCAGTTGAATGTGGCTTAATCAATACAAATTTTAGCACCAGCATCAATATGTTAAATATTATTATTGATTTTTAAAGAATATGAATGTAAAATTTTTTACATTTTATTTTAATTTTTTTTCTTTTCAGATTTTCTTCATCAAGCCTTTATTATTTTGAGTAATAATTTGTATGCATATACATATCTATATATTAATATAAATAAATTAATATAAATATCTATATATTATATACATGTAAATAAAATATATATTATATACATGTAAAATATCTCTTTACCTAGTCAGTTAATATATTGATAGTTGTTCATGGCTAAATAATTTTACTTTTTATGCTTAAAAGATATTAATTAAAAGCAGGAGAGGCAATAGAGGGGTAATTATCTTGCACATGGATAACCCTTATGGCCTTTTTAATCCTACCTGGTTTGATACCTTAGTACAGAATCAAGACTAAACCCTGAAGAACACTGTGCGTGCCCTCTCTCACATTTACAAAAATAAATACACACACATACAAATGAGCTTGAATTACATAGTTTAGTTTGATATATAATGCCTAAATATGGAAAGAATATAGAGGGCTTTTACTTGTATGAAGTTTGAACATTATAAGGCATAGTGATTCAATGTGCTAGAGGAAACAAAATATATTACAATGATATATAGAAAAACATCTAAGAAAAGTATTTCTAAACACACTCATAATTTATAAAACATAGTTTTAAAATAGATGGCTAAAAGGCTAGAAGAAAATTTGCTTTGAAGACATGGGTATTGGACATTGAATGCCTGAAACTCAATCATGAATAACTTTGTAATATGTATCTCATGGTGATTCAATTACATAATTTATTTAATAATTATAAATATAATTTTAAAAATTGTTATTCTGCAGGGTAATTTATTCCATTTTTCTATAGTTTCTTTATAAGATTATGTGGGTTTGTTATGATGCTCTTTTCTTTATTATGTGAAAAATGGTGGCATATAACGAGGTAAAAGTAGTAAAATTAATAATCATTTTCTTAAGCTCCCCCAAATAGATATGTACTGATTGTTTCTGCATTGTTAGGCTGACATTTTTCTAGAAAATGACAGCTCGACTTTTTGTCATGTTGATATTCTGCATTATGTAATATACAGAAAGAGGCTTTTGTTGAAAACCTTACCTGCAAACTTCCTCCAGAATCTTTTTGAGTCAGCACCTCCGTTTCTGGTTGAAGATGAGGAAGGAGATACTGACATCATCTTGACAGTTGTCTATTTGCATCATAGCATTACATTCTACCTCATGTTCTGACACCACATTCCTCCTAGCCATTATTTGCCTCTCCCAAGTAGAGGTTTCTAAGGCCAAGAATATCTTTAAAAAAAGAAAAATAATAAAATTATATATAATCTAAAAGTTATGAACATTTGAGGAATGTATCTTCCCAGCATAAGTATCCCTGTATTGCCTCTCCTGATGTTAATTAATATATTTTAATTATTTTCTTCTATACAGTACAGTAGTTTTATTTTAAAAAAAATAAATAACTTCCCAAATAAGACATGGCCAGCAAGTGATCGACTGTAAAAAATTGTACTGCTAAACTCCAACTATTTTTCCATAGACACCATTAAGATGAAAAATGTAATCATTATATGGGTAGTGATTTCACAAAAATAGAATATGTATACTTATATGTACATATATACACAAATATCAGATATCTGAAATTTGTCTCTAAAATATATATGTCCTCTGAATTTGATATTCAAATTTGTTTTAAATTTATCTGTAAATAAATTATTTTAATTAAAAAATAGGAATATGTGAAGAACAATGCAACAAGAATGAGGTGCTTACTGACAACTATTTTGAAGAGAAGAAAATACCTTCAACTGATCTCTAAATTCCCTAGAGTTTTCCATACTTCAGGTCAAAAATATTTTTCCCTAATAATTTCTCAATATCTTTCTTCATAACCCACATAATATGGTGCTCTGGCAGTGAGAAGTGTAAAATGCACATGCTGCCTTTTGAGCTTTTTCAGTTATTTAGAGAAAACAAGCCCAAAATTAAATAAAAAGACTGTAGTTTAGAAAGTTCCAAAGAATGTGCCCAGCTTTTCCAGGACAAGAAAAAATTTACAAGCAGAGAGATTTGACTTGTTAATAAAAATTTGAGGTTTCAACTAAAACTGACAGTCCATATTTTGCCTGATTTTACTAAAGCAAGACTCTTGATTTGCTTACAGCCAATGTCGTTTCCAATCCCTGCACCCCAAGCTCATCTCAATATAGCCAATTGTAAGCCTTGAGCACTGCCAAACTAATTTTAAAAAGAATGCTCCTAAAAATTAATAAAAATCAAATAAACAAAGGATGATTGCCTTTGATTTAATCTAGGGTGACCTTTCTTCCACTGTATTTTGGAATCATTCCCCTTTTTATTAGCATATCTCAATCTGCTTGTTTGTTCATATTTCCTCTTCTAGGTATAAGCCCTCTAAGATTGTGTTTTAAATATCATATGCTGATGATACATAATGTATAGTCAGGAAACTGGGGAAATGAGAAAATAAGAATGATTCCATATATTATGTGGCCTTCCAAGCAGTACTATTGGGTCGTTAAGCTAATGTTGACCCAACTGTGTGGCCCACAACACACACCAAATGTGTGGTTCAATGCTTCATCCTTGGGCATACAGAGTCAAGCCCAGTAGTTCTAAAACCATCAGGGACTCAGTCAATGCTGCTCTGGGGCATGCGATTCTGAAGATACCTTTGGCTTAATACATAGATGCATGCACTCCAGCTCTTTAATTATCTCCTGGGAACCCCCCAAAATCCATATTTTGAAGCTCATAAAAAGTCATCTGAATTCAATAAGCAGAGATACTTCAAGTGAACAATTATATATCTCACTGAATTCCTAATTAGAACTGGTATACGATAGAAAGAGAAAGGCTTAGGGAAGTTCAGGAACTTTAGCCTGAACCTGGCATAAGGATTTTGAAGTAGAAATGACTGTCAAATTGAAAAAAGAATATCATCAAAGGTGATTGAGAATCTGAGTTGCCTAGGCCAATTGATTCTCAATCAGACAAATCCAGTCAACTAGCTATTTTGTTGTAAGTGCTAGAAGATGATTGATGACTACTTCCTACTCAGAAAAAGGGGCTGAGAGGTATCATTAACTATCACACACCTAATCTTGTGTGTATGAACACATTTTCCAAAATATTCACGCAATGAATACATAAAATGTTTTATTACTGGTAATGTCCAATATTTATAGATATTCCTCCCAAATTTTAATGTTATAATTCTCAATATATATTTAAAAAAATCTGGCATAAATACACGAGCGAACTGAAAATAAGCAGCAGTAAGAAACATCATTAGTGATGAGTAACTTTGTTATTGGTCTGAATAACTACGGAATCATCAGTATCTGCCTTTTTACATAAATGTGTAATTCTATGAGACTCTAAATTTTATGGCACTGAAAGGTTTGTGGTGATGCAAGCCTGCCCTGTATCTGAAAGGCAGAACACTGTGAAGCCAAGTCAATCTGTCACAGGGAGCATCCAGTTAGTCAAGAACTATTTTGCAGCAATGCAGATAGGTACTGTAACCCACCCCGTGTTCTTCGTGTAAACTTACTTACAAGAAAGACCCTCCCATTTCTGGGAAGGGTCTTGAAAAGATTACAAAAGGTTTGGCCTCAGGGGCAAAAAGGGATTTGGATGGATTCAGGATGGAGGAGGAAGAAAGAGGAAATCTCTGAGGTATAATGCAGGGCTGAATAGGAGGAGAGATGGCTGAAAGACAAGTTAGAGTGCAGGGCTGAATAAGGATCCAGCATAAATGGTTATGATAGGCCACAGATGTTGGCCAGGCTGAATAAAAATGATCTCTAGCCTGACTGTGTGTGAGCTTTCTACCTGCTGCGATCACCTCAGAACTGCCAGTTGGAGAAGGGGTCGGATACACGTGGTCCTGGGCTCAAGAAGAAAGGCCTCCATTACCATCCACCACCATCTAAGCCCATCCAAAGGGCCTTTATTATTTTAATCAACAGGTACTACTGTATATGTTTTTTAAATGTCTTTGATAATCTCCTTTATTTTTTTATTCCCTACTTATTATATATAGAATTTAAAGAAAAAGCTCAAAATATATTTAGAATTTTAGCACAGCTGAACTTTTTTTGTTCACTTGGGAAACATTGCCAGATGCAGCATTTTTACAGTGGGAGTTTAATGTCATTCCCACAGGTGTGAATTGCTGGTTTGTTCTGGAAATTTGGAGGAAAAAAGAAATAATGCTTTTATGATGCTATTGATAAAATAAGTTAGCATGAGAAAGGATATTTACAATAAGAGAAACTTATCAAAATAAGATTATTATCAAGACTAATTATCTGATATAGAGAAAGTTTACTCAATAGCCTGTGCTTACAAAAAACAAATTTAAAATAACAAAAATAAAAATTAACTGCAGAGATTTAAATACAACAGTGTTTTTTGTTTTTTTTTTTTTTGGTTTTTGGGCCACACCCTGTGACGCTCAGGGGTTACTCCTGGCTATGCGCTCAGAAGTAGCTCCTGGCTTCTTGGGGGACCATATGGGATGCCGAGGGATCGAACCGCGGTCCGTCCTAGGCTAGCGCAGGTTAGGCAGGCACCTTACCTCCAGCGCCACCGCCCGGCCCCTACAACAGTGTATTTTTAAAGGTGTAAAATATGGGTGCAAATAATTTTTCCTATGGACATAATCTGTACCATGGAAGCTACTTTCCAGAGACAGAAAAAAGTGATTAAGTAACATGTTCGGCCATCAGACAAACTTAGTTTTAAACCCTAGCTAAACCTCATTTTCGTTTTCTTGTCTATGCACCTATTGAACACTTAGAATCTCAGTACTTTTATCTGCAAAATGTGGAATATATATATTGAATAAAGAATATTATAATCAACTTAGGATAGTTGTGGAGAAGTGAGATGTTCATAATAACCATGCAATGTATCAACTACTAATATCACTAATTTGTCTAGTGTTGAACTCAGTGAGATGCTCCAATTTCACATTTTAATCTTTTTTTTTGTTGTTGTTGTTGTTTTGGGCCACACCCGGCTATGCTCAGGGGTTTCTCCTGGCTGTCTGCTCAGAAATAGCTCCTGGCAGGCACGGGGGACCATATGGGACACCGGGATTCGAACCAACCACCTTTGGTCCTGGATCGGCTGCTTGCAAGGCAAACACCACTGTGCTATCTCTCCAGGCCCATACATTTTAATCTTATTTAATTGAAAATATATTTGCTTTTTCATTATGCCAATTTACATAATTATATAATCTTTAAATACCTATCTCTTAAATAATTATATAATCCTGTATTAAAAATAGTGCATGGTAATTGCATACACATTTTCGTCTATACAGGAATTACAGGAAATTATAACAATTTCACATTTTATTTTATTTTATTTTACCAAAAATAGTGGATTTGCCTGGTCAAGTCAAGATCTGGATATAAATCTCTACTCTGTGTTACTAAAACACAAAGACAATGGAAAAAATTTTATATCAAGTTTCTGCAATGTTAGAGTAAACATATATTGAACCTGAAACGATTTGCTTATCTTAGGAAAGTGCTATTAATAGTATGTACCCCTCTGGGGGCTTTTGAAGTCAAGGCAAGGTAGGAAGCAGAGAGATAAGATGAGAAAGGTAGAGAAATTAAGGGCTGGTGAAGGAAATGAGGAAGAAGGAAGGAAGGAAGGAAGGAAGGAAGGAAGGAAGGAAGGAAGGAAGGAAGGAAGGAAGGAAGGAAGGAAGGAAGGAAGGAAGGAAGGAAGGAAGGAAGGAAGGAAGGAAGGAAGGAAGGAAGGAAGGAAGGAAGGAAGGAAAAGGAAGGAAGGAAGGAAGGAAGGAAGGAAGGGAGGAAGGAAGGAAGGAAGGAGGGAGGGAGGGAGGGAGAGAGGGAGGGAGGGAGGGAGGGAGGGACTGAGAGGGAGGGAGGGAAAGATAAAAGGGAGGGAGGAGGAAGGCAGGGAAAGGAGGGAATGGAAGGGAAGGAAATGGGGGAAGAAGGGTGGGAAGGAGGGAAGAAAAAAGGAAGACAAAGCATCCCTGTCAATACATTATACCATTTATAATGTTTCTCCTTTTGCTAAATTGCCTCAAGATCCTTTTCATTTTAGTCATAGATAAAAATCCTCTTCATTCTTCCTTTTTTGCTCAAAACAGCATTCACACCTTTGCTTCATTGTCCCTCCCTTATAAAGTCTTGAAAATTTTTTTGTTACTTGAAAAGTTGCTTTTCACTTTATACTTGGCTCAGAAAATTGCATCTTTTTCAAGTGGTCCTGGTCAGACTACACTCCTTTGAAGTAGAATTTCTCTATTCACTTAGATTTTCCTATTGTATTTATTTTTCTTTTTAATTTAACTCCCCTTAGCCAATATAAGAAGAAAATGCCATGTGTTATTTTTCACAGTACATGGTTACTATACTAATAAAATTTTGCTCATTTTTTAAGCATCTGTATGACATTTTAAATTGTTCTGGAAAACTTTCTATTAAAGGCAATGAGAGTACACAACTTGGTTCATGCATTGAGATAGAAATAAATGACAACACATAGTAGACGAAAAGGTACGCATGTAAAACATGAAAGTGCCATACTGTTTTGTCTATTATCAACAAGTAATTCAGAAGGCTAAATGAAATTAGAGATATGACATTTAGACATTGCAGGTGAAAATAATTTTGCTCAAATCCCCAAAGTTAGATCACACACTGAAATTGCTTCCTCTGTATTCTATTACATAGATTGAGAAAACACTGAGGAAGTTTCTACCTTGAGAAAGTCATATAAGGCTTTTTATTACCTTCCAAGAAACTTAGATACATGAAAAAAAAAGTTTATGTGGCAATTTGCAAAGTTGCTATACTAAAGTAAATTATTGCCAAATTATTAATGCTTCTGGGGCCAGAGTGATAGCACAGCAGTAGGGTATTTACCTTGAATGCAGCTGAGCTGGTATGAACCTGGGTCAACCAGCTGGGTGTGGCCCAAAAACAATAACAAAAATTATTAACGCAGCAATATGATAAGCCAAACATTTTTATTTTTCTTCAATAGGGAGCATGATTCAAGACAGTGCTTTATTATTTTATTTGGGGGGAACTGGGACCTGGCAGCACTAAAGGGTTACTCCTGGCCCTGCCCTTAGAAATCACTCCTGGCAGGTTCAGAGGACATTATGGAAGGCTGGAGATAGAAACTGGGTCCATCCCAGGTCAGCCATGTACAAAGCAAATGCCCTACCATTGTGCTATCACTCTGGCCCAGTGATTTGTTATTTTAAAAATAAAGAACGTCATCTTGAAGAAGAGAATTGCTGTCATATTTTTATGGTCTGTTGGGAATTTGAGACAAACATGATGATTAAAAATGTTTGTATTAGGGGGTCAGGGTTAAAACATGTTGGTATATTACAATCAGATCACTTTTTGGTGCCTTCTTATTATCTAATTTGGATTTTATCATCTAAGCTGGATAATTATTTTATAAACCATCTGTTTTATTGTAAGAATTTATTCTCAAACTATATGCATGTGGATCATTTGTTGTTTTTCCTTTTGACATTATCTTTTATGTTTGTTTCTGCATTCTGTGTTCTGAATCATAGTTTTAACCCGTCTAGGAAAAATTCAGGAAGTGCTAAAATGCTTAAAGTAATTATTGGCAATAATAAAAATAAAGGATTGAAAGCATATCTATGGAATTAACAATTTTTATATGAAAAATATATATCTTTAGTTATTCTTATAAGAAGCCCTTTTCCAACATTGTTAGCTTTGGGTCATATTTTTCTGTACCTCACTATTTTAATTAAAAACAGGAGAAATATAAATAGGATATTTCGTACAAAGTTAATTAAGTGCAAATATAAAAAGAGAATGAAGAAAAACTAATATAAGTGCTAGATATTATACAATGAATATAATCAGCTTATATAAATGATTTAAAGTAAAAGCATATTACAATTTTTAAATACAAAAGAAAAATAAGCTGTAAGAGTTGGGTACGATTTTATTATTGTATCAAACAGTTATGAACTCCAAGAAAACTTTGTTTGCAAGCTGGAAATATGATTGTATCCCCAGGATCAAATGCTGCTGTCATCACAGCTTAAAGTCACCAAAACACTGCTGGGAATATCTACCACACACTACAGAATATCACCCAAAAATCAAGAAGATAAATAAAAGAAAATAGGCATAAGTCATTTAAAACAAAATTTCTTTCACTTGTGAATCACCAAATTCGGTCTAGTTGTTTCTTTTTAAATAAATACGAGCATAGCAAGTTATCTTATAAGCTAATACGGTTTGTGATTGCACAGAAATATCAAATTTTCCTAACCTTTAAATTTCAACTTAAATTCAGAGCACAAAATTATAACTTCCTGCATCTAAATTTTTTAGTGCTATGTCTATATTTAATTTATCTTAAGATCCTTCGAGTCTAGCTACATATTGATGTCAGACACAAACAAAAGATCAAGAACACCAATATCAGTTCAAGCATGCATAGACAGAATCTGATAATTAGGGAGCGTCAATTACAAGCACAATAAAAGGCTCTTAAAGTCTTTAAAAAAACAGTGATGGGTTATGATTACTTTATTTTGTTTTGTTTTGGGCTCACACCTGGAAACATTCAGAGGTTACTCCTAAGAGGCTCAGAAGACTATATGGGGTACCTGGGATCAAGCTCAGGTTGACCGAATACAAGATTAACACCCCACTGGCTTTTCTATTGCTCCTACTCTGATGATGATCATTTTTTAAAAAGCATATAATACACACCGACAAATAAAGAGTTCTTTTTTGAATTGGCAATTCCTCTATAGTAGCAAAGTTGAAATTGTTCATGTTTGCAGAGCAAATTTCAATGTTCTAAATAATTTAAAAACAGATTATCTCAAGGCTGGAAAGGTAGTATAGTGTTTATAACATTTCCTAACATACAGTCCACTGTAATTTGACTCCTGACACTTCATATGGTTCCCTGAAAACTGCCAATAGTGATCCCTGAGCACTGCAGGAGTGAGTCCACCCTGCATTTTTTTTTTATTTCACAACATTTAGTTCTCAATTTACTAATAGAAGCTTGAAAATGTTGGCAATAACTCAAAATTTTTTTTATTAGTTTACATATTTTAAATATCAACTAAAAGGAATTTCTCATTATTTTTATTAGGCAATATGTAACATTTCAATCTAACAAAATATGATAATAATCCATATATTTTTTTAACATAGCTGTGATTTGAACTTCAGGTTTCAAGTCCATACACATATGAGGAACTCAGAAAACGTTCTAGGCTAAAAAACTGGAGAAGGAAAGAGGCTACATGAGAGAAAACAGTGCTATATTGAATAAAGGCTTGTGATGCAATATCAGGTTATTGTATATTTTGTGTGGGAAAGGTTTTTGTTTGGTTGGTTAGTTTTGGGGCCACAACCATTGACACTGAGTGGTTACTCCTGGCAATGCATTCAGAAAACACTCCTTCCTGGCTTGGGGGACTATATGGGACGCCGAAAATTGAACCGAGGTTCGTCCTGGGTCAGCCGCATGCAAGGCAAAAGCCATACCGCTGCACTATTGCTCTGGCCTCTTATGTGGGAAAGTTAATGCTAAATAAATTTTACTTCCTTCAGGAAACCCCATCTGATAGAAAACATATTGACCACAAATTAGAAAGAAAATTATATGAGAACAAACATTTTAAATTTTACCTCTATAATTTCAGAATCAGAAAAAAAACTGATATTGGAATTGAGGAAAAAAATACATATCATGTTACCACAAAAATAATATAGTACTTTCATCCAAAGCAGTGATACCTAGAGCGTGTGAAAATACTCATTTTAGTAATATTACACAATATACACAACTATGTGATTCAAAGAGAGTACAGCAATAAAAATTTATGATATCACATGGTATTCAGAGCACCCAAGGATCCTAACAATATTTTACCCTCAGACCCTTGCATTGACTCATTATCCCTGTCGTTTGGACTGAGAGTTTGAGGGATATACTTTCATTTCATCACTCACCCTAAAATAAACATCCCGAAATCATATATATATATATGTTTATATAATACGTTCCTGTGGCCTTGTTTCTAAATTAGAAGCCTAATACATTTTGCAATTTTCCCTATTTTTCTAATTTTCGATTTGTTGTATCATGAGTAAGTAGAAATTTACCTCTAGATATAGACACAGCCTGGAACAGACGTTAATAATAATTTTCTTCAATAATTCCTTTGCCTTTATTATTTGTCACTATCAAAGTTAACTTTTGGTGGTACTTTAATTTATTCTTCTGGTCCTTCTGTTTAATGTTTTCTTAGTTACCCTAAACAGAGAATTCTAAAAACTAGGCTTGTGAGTCGCCATTTAGAACAGTTCAGGGGCTGGAGAGATACACAGCGGTATGGCATTTGCCTTGCATGCTGCCCACCCGAGAGGGACCTGGTTCAATTCCCAACATCTCATATGGTTTCCTGAACCTGCCAGGAGTAGCCCCTGAGCACATTTGGATGTGGTCCCAAAACCAACCAGCCAATCAATCAACCAATCAATCAAATTTTAACAAAAAAGAACAATTCATATGTTGTCATGTTCTATTATATTTCTACAAGCCATTATTTTTTCAATTTTACAAACAAACCAGATTAAAGTAAAATTAATTAGGATCCTTTCACTCTATCACTATCCTGTCCTTTTTCCTCTGCTATTCTAAGTTCTAATGCCAATGATCACTATTTATTTATATGTTACTTTGTCTATTAATGTGCTATGCTTTCTGAAATTCCACTCAGAGTTATTGTTTGTTTGTTTTTGTTTTGTTCCGTTTTGTTTTGGCGATACATCTAGTCATACACTCAGGTTTGCTTCTGGCTCTGTACTCAGAAATTGCTCCTGGCAGGCTTGGGGGACCATATGGGATGCCAGATAGAACCCTGGTCCATTCCAAGTCCATTGCATACAAGGCAAATGCCCTACAACTGTGCCCCACTCACATAGTTTTTTATCATCTTCTTTTTTATTTTTGGTCACAACCTGGTGGTGCTCAAGGTTTCTTCAGGCTTTGCAGTTGGGAATTAATCATAGCAGGCTGGAGGGACCATATGAGATACCGGAAATGGAGCCTAGTTTGACTACACACAATAAATGTTCTATATATTTCAACCCCATCCACATCCACATATAAATTGAATCATACAATATTTTTTGTAACAGATAGAAATTCCTTCCTGAAGTGATTTTATTTGTTTATTTGTTGTGATTTGAAACACACATGACTTGTTCTTGGCTCTGTGTTCAAATATCACTCTTGCCAGTGCTCAGGAGATCATATGTGACACCAGGGATTTTATCAGGTTGGCCTCTTGAAAGACAAGCATCCTAAGTGCTATACTATCTTTCCAGCCAGCTAAAGTGCACTTTGTAATAAATTAATAGTGCTCTAACTTTTTTTTTTTTTGGTTTTTGGGTCACACCCGGCAGTGCTCAGGGGTTACTCCTGGCTGTCTGCTCAGAAATAGCTCCTGGCAGGCACCGGGGACCATACGGGACACCGGGATTCGAACCAACCACCTTTGGTCCTGGATCGGCTGCTTGCAAGGCAAATGCCGTTGTGCTATCTCTCCGGGCCCAGTGCTTGAACATTTTAAGAGGAATTTCTAATCACTTATATGGGGAGATATGGCACTTTAAATCTCTCCTTAGATATTCATAAGTACATTGATAATATTTTCAATAATGTTTCCTATTAAACTAAATTTGGCAAAGGTTTTTTGTTTGATTCTTTTATGTTTATTGATCTTACAGTTGAGTATTACCAATATTAATCATTCAATATTTTCCACTTCACTCTTGGGGATAAATGTAGATCATTTTATCATTTGTCATAGGTAATTTTTTCTACGTAGCAATAACAGGTAAATATTAGTTGCTGAATTAAAGATCATGCATTTTATGCCTGTCAAATCAGAGTAATAATTCCAACATGTGACAGGTTAAAGTTGTCAGTGAGTTACAATGAGTTAAATTTGGTACCGTTAACATGCACTATTGAGGGATTTTATTTTTAGTTTCCTATCAAGATACTAGTTGGTATCTTGATGCTTAAAATATACATGTTCCTGGTTGGATGTACTTGACTGATCTGTCTAAGCAGTTGTGTTTTCTGACAATATGGAGCTTTTCTGGTTAAAATTTATGTATTTCTCACAAAAATCATCATAAGGTGATTAGAAATTCAAGAAGATAATTTTCTGAACATCCGAGTTTTGTTTAGTTCTCTAGTAGCTTGTTAATCAACTCATAATGCTTTTATTCACATACTGAATAAAAGTATATTTATCTAAATATAAACTAAGCTTTAGTTTAAAATGCATTAAAACAAATGTATTTCTATGTAATGTGCTGCTAAATGAACCCAATGGATGCATTTATTTATATTATTTTAATATGTTAATATATATTAGCATATTTATTATTATTCATGCAACATTTTCCTATAGTAAACCTATATCATGATATCTTATAATTAACTCTTTACTTATTTAATGTTGATTGAAAAAACAATCTCTACAAAATTTCAACTTCTGTATTTTATGGATTTTATTTCATAGCATGCTTTTTAAAACAGTAAGCATGAATAATGTGTGATCCATTTAGCTAGCTTTTTCTTAGGTTACTATGTGTTATCCTTTCCCCTCACTTCAAAAGCACATGAACGCACACATACGCACAAAGTCACACGTGTTACTATCATCCAAGTCTTTATTACAATCACTAATATAAATGGAAGGGACAAATACAAGGGCAAAGCCTATAACACAGGCTCCAGTCTTCTGTCCTACTTGATATTACTCAGCACTTCTGAGCGACGGTTGATGTTTATACTTACTATAAATCAATAAATCCAGACTATATCATGTTCATGCATCTTGCCCACAAGGACATCCAATGCTCTGTTAAAAATCGGAACAACTTATCATTATCATTTATTTAGTTTTATAGACAAATACTGCTATAAAGAGAGAATCTTGTTCCCCTTGTCTTAATATTTCAATTTATGAAAAAACTACACAATAAGTCTTTATAGTTTTATAATAGCCCCAGCTTTATGTATGCAAGAATGCTTTTATCTCTTTAAAATAAGACTATTTGACCACCTACATACAATATGTTGGCATATCATATCTTTGCAGGTTTTACACATTATTTCACAATAATTCTTCATTATGAAGTAATAACTTTTTTATTCATATAGGAACATTAATTACAAGACTTTGGCATGGTAGAATTTTGACACTGACTTGACACAAAATTCAATGATACACAGCTTTTAAGTTTTTTTCTTTAAAAAATGCATACTAAAAATACTCTATCAAGATACAAGAGTTAAGATATTTGCCTTGTATATGACAAGGCCATATTTTAATGTCCTGCACCACATATTGTCAAGCATGTCCTGGAATGATTTCTTAGTACAGAGTCAGATGTAAGACATGAACTATGTATACTATAGGCATGGACCAAAAAGCAAATTAAAAGAACGTATAATACTCTATGAACAAGATAGGTTGAAGACAGACATATACCATCCTGAATCTATTCTATGCAAATTATAAAATTATAGAAATAGGGCCCGGAGAGATAGCCCAGTGGTGTTTGCCTTGCAAGCAGCCGATTCAGGACCAAAGGTGGTTGGTTCAAATCCCAGTGTCCCATATGGTCCCCGGTGCCTGCCAGGAGCTATTTCTGAGCAGACAGCCAGGAGTAACCCCTGAGCACCGCCGGGTGTGGCCCAAAAACAAAAACAAAAAAAATTATAGAAATAATACAATATAAAATGCATTATAATATTAATAGATATTACTTAAATATTTAATTAATATTGATAATTAATTAGATAAAACTCATAATCTGCAAAGAAAATAATCAAAGTGATTTTGATGAGTCCATAAACAGAACTATTAGTTTTTTGTTAAATAATTAGTTTGGTGGGGGGCATAGAAAGATTAGAGAAAACTTGAAGTTACAAAAATGATAAAAATGTAATAAAGAGAGTAGAGTTTCAGTGGCATTTGAATTTCATGACAAATACTTCTATTATAAATGATTCTGGTTATTGCTTTTCAAACTTTTGTGAATGTTCAAGTCACTCAGGGAACTTGCTTAGAAGTTAATTTTAATTAGTAGATCTGACCTGTAAAACAAGTCTTTGGCAATGCTGCTTTTATTCACATAAACCGGTGCATCATGTGTTTGGAAGCCATGGACTCCCACTACAGTGCTCAATATAAGAATGGCTTTAGTGTCTTAATTTTAATATGTCTATAATAACTCTTTTATATGTTTCACAGTGAATATCTAATTTTAATATACCTAAGAGTTAATAAATATAAAATGTTAAACATAAGTAATGTTTATAAGGTGATTTATCTGTAACCATCACTCAGTTTCATCTAATTATTTCTATGTGAAACTAGGTTTCTATGCAATAAAAATGCTGAAAATATGCTTATTAATGCAAATACTTAAGCAATATTATCTATAATTTTACACTTTAATATAAATTATAGATTCACTTTTTAGGATAAGCAACACTTTTATATATCTACTCAATTTTTAATTTAAAATTTAGGGTTTTTTGTTTATTGTGGGTCACACTTGGAAGTGCTCAGGGTTTACTCCTGGCTCTGCACTTAAATATTACTTCTGGTATGTTCAGAGGACCATATGGAATACTGGGTATTGAATCTGAGTCGTCCATTTGCAAGGCAAACACACTGTCCACTATGTTATTGTTCTGGGACTAATCTTTTCTAAATTCTCTTTTCTCCTACCAAATTGTGTACTTTTAAAATTAACTTAATTTATAAACTATATTTCTATAAGATTATTCAGACAATTAATTTTCAATTTACAAAACTACAAAAAAGGGAAAAATAAAAATTAAAAAACATTCCATTTTTCATTCATTTATGTTCTGGGGAATTTTTTCACCTTAGCTTTAATCATACCACCACAATAGGCACCACAATCATGTATGCCTCCAATCACTACCACCAATAATTGTTAAATGGTCTCTATTTTGTGAGATCTTCTAAAACAGTAAAAAAGACAACTGTGGTCTGCCATGAAAATTAGAAATTTGTCCAAAGAATTGAATTGAAGTAGGATGAAGTCTTGAGTACAAGGTTTCTTGAAATACTTCTGGAGTTAAATAGATCCTTTAGTTGTGGATGTTGTGTTGGAATGATGTTTGTATAAAGTGTAATTATAATATTGGAACTCTAATAAAATGGGTAAATTATGTTTAAATTAATTTCAAATAATTAAATAGTGATGGCTTGTTGAAAGGTTCTTCTATATTCAGATACTTTCAAAGTAGTATCATGATACATTTTGAATTTGACAATCTATGAATTTTTTATCACAACCTCAGCATTGTTTGACATATTTTTCTTCTTCTTCTTCTTCTTCTTCTTCTTCTTCTTCTTCTTCTTCTTCTTCTTCTTCTTCTTCTTCTTCTTCTTCTTCTTCTTCTTCTTCTTCTTTTTCTTCTTCTTCTTCTTCTTCTTCTTCTTCTTCTTCTTCTTCTTCTTCTTCTTCTTCTTCTTCTTCTTCTTCTCATATTAAATTTTACTATATTTAGTATGAATTGATTTATTTCATTTTAAAAGTTGTATATTTTTGTATCTTTAATATTTTTGAGTGGAGGGCCGGGCGGTGGCGCTAAAGGTAAGGTGCCTGCCTTGCCTGCGCTAACCTTGGACGGACCGCGGTTCGATCCCCCGGTGTCCCATATGGTCCCCCAAGCCAGGAGCAACTTCTGAGCACATAGCCAGGAGTAACCCCTGAGCGTTACCGGGTGTGGCCCAAAAACCAAAAAAAAAAAATATTTTTGAGTGGAGACATTATATAATTCTGAAAAACAGTTGTTTTTTGAAATTATTAATTTTTTGAGAGTATTGCCAAACATTTGCTTCAGTTTCTCCATCTGCCTGTCATGTTTTTTGTGCTCATTCTACTGACCCTTAGGATTTTTCTCTGGGTGGATTTCCCATGACCATCTTTCATTTAACTAATTTTTATCTAGTTTCCATAATGTTCTTATTATTACATATAAAGTATATTATATATACATTGCATCATATATTTGTTATTTCCAAATTTATTATTGATTTTATAAAGAAACAGTAATTTTGTGTGTATTTCTTTGTTTTCTAATGTCTTAATTATTGTTTACTTTGCATCAATTTTATTTACTGTGTTATTGCCTTTTAAATGGTTTCATAAAATTAATTTTTCTCTGGAGTAAATTATACTAACTGGGTTTTATTTTATTCTTTTTTTAATATAATCCCAATATTTAAGATCCCAATATTTCACTTGTATTATTTTAGTAACTGTTTCTTTCCACCTTTTCATTCTTCCCTTTTCTATCCCTTTTCTCTTAATTCCACGTTTCCTTATTATTGTTACTATTACCTCTTATATCATTTAGATTTAAGCAATTCAAAATTCGATTTTATAGAATAATAATACTAATTGGGGTCTGAGATGTAGCACAGCAGCTAGGGTGTTTGCCTTGCAAGCAGCCAACCTGGGTTCGATCCCTGGCATTCCATATGGTTCCTCTGAGCTGGCAGAGCTGGCAGGAGTGATTTTTGAGTGTAAAGCCAGGAGTGACTGCTGAGCACCACCGGGTGTGAATTAAAATAAAAAAACAACAACAACTAGGGATGAACAGATGTACAGAAGTAGATTCTAAAGTAAACAGAAGCCTGTATTATCAGCTACTATATTTTATCTGTACATCTCATATTTTTCTAAGCTTATTAATATCAGAGTAATACTGTCCAACCATGTAGTCATGCGTGGTTATTTCAATTTAACTACATCCCTGTCTCTTTGGTATGAATTTTCCTTTACTTGCTGACATACTCTCTCATGTAACTACTACGTAGGAAAATTCGTGAGCATATAGTTATATTTCTAGTCTATATTGTTTATTTGATTTGATCTTTACAGAACCAATTCCACACTGTATTTAGTTTCTTATATCAAGTATGGCAACTTGATTCACCTTTGATGCCTTTTCAAGTTTTCTTTACTAACTTACTGCCTTCATACTTACGTATTATGCAATTTTAATTATATACACATCTGTGTGCTTGTACATCTGCACATAAATAAATTGTGTTTAAGTTGAATGTAAGTCTGGAGCATTGCTATTTTCTAAAAATGCTTATTTATATCCAGTCCACTGGATATGGCCTAAAAACAAACAAAAATAAAAAAATGTAATTTGTAAATTCTTGGAAAAATAACATATTTATATATTATCAGACTATGTAATTGTCTAGATATAAATGACTGGATAAAACCACGAGCAAACTATTGAGTTGAATTCTTGACTTCACATATTGTAATATGTCATTTGAAAGTGAAAAAGTTTCAAATGTGTTCCACTGAATGTGTTTCACTATTAGAATCACTTGGTGAACCCTAAACTTAGCAATTCCTGGACAACTTGCAAAAATACAGATTTGATTGCTATTGTCTATCCCAGAGTTTACAAAGGAGTCAATTCAGGTGCAGCACATATATTTGGATTATATTGACACTTTTCAGGCAATGTTGTACAGAATGTTAGAAAGTCCTTTGTTAAAAAACCAAGGTGGATTTAAAATTGGTGAGACTGGGAGATAAAGGATGAAAGGCACTTCTAGTGTTCAGGTGAAGGCTCACAAAGAAGATAAATGACATAGGCCCTCAGGTTGAAGATGTGAGTTTTCCCTGAAGATGCATGAAAGGGCAGCTCAGACAGAGGAAACATGAGAGTGTTATGAGGTTTAATATGCTTCCTGGGCATAACTGTGACTGGGTAACATGATAAGGGAAATAATAAGATATGTTAATGGATGATAGAAACGCTGATAAAACAGTATTTTATTTTTATGACTTTTCAATGGGTTATTTAATCTTAGAACTGAAAATAAATTTTAAGAACCTGGACACTGCGTAGAGACTAGGAAGAAACTAAGATTTCTGGAATTCAAACAAGTTACCCCTATATTTGATAATGGAAATAAAAAGTAGTAAGATTAATTCAGTTTCCAGACTATGCCTTTCTTTCAATAAGAGGAATAAATTAAGGGATAATGATATTTCCTGAGATTTTTTTTTGGGGGGCCACACCCGGTGACGCTCAGGGGTTACTCCTGGCTATGCGCTCAGAAGTCGCTCCTGGCTTGGGGGACCATATGGGATGCCGGGGGATCGAACCGCTGTCCGTCCTAGGCCAGCGCAGGCAAGGCAGGCACCTTACCTCCAGCGCCACCGCCCGGCCATGAGATTTTTTACCTAAATAAATGCCAAGAAGGATCTTGGTGCTCTTGAGAAATACAGCATCCCTGACTGATTATTTTTCTCAAGAAACTTTATGGAAAGAAACTAATATGTCCTCCAACTGTTCTGAATATGAAAAGTGCTAAAAATCCAAAATAATATAAATGCACAGAATTCATTGACTCTATAGTTAAAATTAGATGGGTTAAATATTTTATGTTTTGTTTCTCTGTTTATTTCTGTTTTGTTTTTGTTTTTGTTTTATCCTATAGAAAAGAAAATTGAACAGCTAGTGACTACCATAGATATCCTTATAGATAACAGTATTTTCTCTGGCTTGTGTCAACTCTTAGTCTTTATAAAACCATCTTTCTCCCAGGCATGAAAATGAATATAGCAATACTAATACTTATCATAGTTTAGATTTATTTATCATTTTGCCTAATTGTTTAATGGGAGGAGGGGCTGAGCTACAATCAGTGATGGTCAGGGCTTATGCTTGACTCGTCTTGGAAATTATGCCTGACTTTGCACAAAGAAGTATGGGACTCTTAAGGATCAAAACAGGATGGCTCAGATATAAGGCAAGAGTCCTACCTGCTATACTAACTTGGCTCTAAATTTTGCTTCTTGATTCTTGCATTGTAAAAGTAATCTTTTCAATTCTCACATATTGATTGATTGGTTTTCTTGAAAATGTGAATGGATGTGCCTTTGACAGAGAATTTACCATCCCACACTAAAATCCTAGCTGTGAGCAGCTGCTGAACCAGCTCTGTGTCAGAGACAAAGAAAAGAATTTTGTGGAACTAACTACAAATCCTGCCCTTTTGGTAATTTCTCTTTTTACTTTTTTTTTTTTCTGATCCTTAAATTTGTTATTTTTCTTCTTATTTGAAAAGAACATTTCTTCCATAATTAAGTGATTTACCTTTTCAGTTGTACTGTTTTTCCCCCAGATATAGAATGGATCATGCCTAATTTAAAGATCAAGTTTTTATACATAGAAAAAAATTGGCATGTTTAAGTAGTGATTGATATTAACTACTAATTGCAGTATGTCAGAGGTGATATATAAGGTAAATATTGTATTAAATTATGATTTAACTTAAGAATTCACATTTATTCATGATTAATTATAGAATAATTAATTTATATAAAAATGGAAACTTAATTACAGGATACAGAAAAATACAAATCTCTTGTATATGCAATAATTATATTTTATATAAATTGTGACTGTTTTAACAAAATAAAAGTAACATTAATCCTTTCAATAGAAACGAATAAAATTTTATTTTCTAAACATTGAGATTACTATACACCTCATTCCATCTTTCATTGCCCTACATCACCATCATCACCACTATTTAGTTCTTAAATAGTGAGACTGAATTTTGTGAGGAGGATTTAGAAAGATGAGGGTTAATGTAAATATTTAAGACTTGGGTGTGATTCACTACTCTTTTTCCTGGCATACCTGACAAGTTGTCATCCCACCTCTGCTAAAGGGCTACTGTGACAGAAAATTTTTCACTTTCCATAGCAGTGAATTTTCTCTTTGCGTTTATTGCTGTTATTCCATACACATATTTAAATACCTAAGTCTTAGCTTCTTCAACTAATAAATTGGTATCAAAATGACATCATTAGACAGCTTCTTGAAGATAATACAGATAAAGTATATTAGTGTCACTGATATTGCACATATTCAGCTAATATTATTGTCATAGACTATGTCAAATATCTGACATGAAGAAAGGACATTGTCACTGGAAGTTTAGTATATTAACAGTGAAGAATGAAACTGTCTTGCTTTCAGTGTAACTACATAAATGACGTAAAACTCGTGTGTATAGTCTTTTATATTATTATAATAGCAATTAATCAGATTTTTAGTTTAGTAGAAAAATACTATGGGAAGATTACAAGAATATTTTAGTTACATTGTCTAAGGGAAATCTATAAATAGTCAGTGTGATATCTATAAAACATAACATATAGAGGAATATTTGCACTCAAAATTGTACTCACATTTCACCATAAATCTCAGAATCTATCTTTTAAATAGGATGAAACTCTCAGAGAAAGCAAATCCAATAGAGAGAGGTCACATATCTTTGTCACAAAAACACTGATGCTTAAATTGAACACATTTCTGGATGATTGGTCTTCTTATAGAAGAGCAACAAGAAAAGGCAGACATACAGCACTAAAGAGTTCTGTCAATAATAACTAAAATTGAAGTTAGCTTTAGTGACACCAGATGAAATTAAGTTCTCATTTTCCAGAGGAAAATAACACATTTTTTTTATGAGAGACATTTGTAATTATTGAGAAAGGCAGTTAGAAGAAACCATAAGCCCTAGAGACTCCAACCCTTTATCTCCTCCAAGGATAATAATATCATGTAGTGATTTTAACCACTAATTTTAAAGGTGTTAATGTACGATTTAAAAATTACATAGAGAAAAATTGGCGGACGGTTTTCCAAAGCAACATAAACAAAATTTTGTAAAACAAATTTTGTAAAACAAAATTTTGATGATTTGATCACTAGAATACAGATTATTAAAATTAGATGTACTATATCATTTTAAAATCTTTCATTTATTGAGCAAAGTAAATTTTATCTAATCAGCAAATAAAATTATTACTTAATTCATGTTTTAAAATAAACTCATTTGGACCCGGAGAGATAGCACAGCGGTGTTTGCCTTGCAAGCAGCTGATCCAGGACCAAAGGTGGTTGGTTCGAATCCCGGTGTCCCATATGGTCCCCCGTGCCTGCCAGGAGCTTTTTCTGAGCAGACAGCCAGGAGTAACCCCTGAGCATTGCCGGGTGTGGCCCAAAAACAAACAAACAAAAAAAAAACTCATTTTACTAGTTATTTTAGTTAAACTGAGTTAAACTTAAGAATAAATACTTTAAATATTCATAAAAAAAAAAACAAAATTTTGTGAAATTTTCAAAGAAACTGTTAAAAGGAAATTGAAAATTTTATATTAAATTTTCAAGCTTTACATCTAAACATTCTGTTTTGTTTGCAGATTGATCTTTAACAGTGAACTGGTATTGAATAAATAATATGCAGTTATTTATTTCCTAATCACAGTTTTTATTTTATATTTATGGCCCTCCTAAACGGTACTCTAAGAGCATGGGTGCCACTCCTGGCAGTATTTATTCAACCAGAAAAACTGTTTAATGGTAGATCCCCAAATTTAGCATTGCTGGTATGATGTGGGGCCATAAACAACTGATCTCACCCCAGAAATGCATGAGTCTCAGGACTATACCAGTGGTGTTCTGAGAACACCAAACATAAAGGTTTGATCTTGAGTTATGAACTCTGAACCATTAAGTTATATCTCCCCAATACCTATCACATTTGTGCTTTTTTGTAACGTTTAAATATTCTAAAGACATCTTTTGGCATTTTTTTCTCTCTCAATATTTGCATGCATTAATTGAACTGGAAAAATTCTGAACCTAAAGGTTCTTATATAGTACCCAAATAGAAAAGATTTCTTCAACTAAATTGTTCTTAGGCCTCTGTGATAACAGCCCACATATATGTAGAACTGTTAAAAGTTTTTTTTTATCTTTTTATAATTAGCCATAGTCTTTGCATTTTTTTTTTTTTGCACTCCTTTATGAACCGCAAGGTCTTACAGAGCAGACCAAATTCAATGTTCCAAATGGCTGCCAGCTATTAAATGACAGTCACAGCACTCTTCCATCAAAGGAAACTACCTCTGGCTCTGCAAATTATATACATTTCTTTACATTATTTTAAACCTCATATTAATAGATGTGGTAAAAGTAACTTTCTTTTATAGGTGTGATTTCTATACATTATAAAATAAGCCATTAGACTTTAGATTCTGATTCATTTTTTTTAAACGTCCACTTTCTGTTCACAACAAGTTATTGACTTTAAAATATCTGATATATGCTTTCAGAACTGTAACAAAAAAAATAAAAAAGAAACACCTCAAAACTATGTTTAGCCATGGCACAACTTTAAACACAAACCTTACAGGTAATCTTGCAGGGACTAGGAAAGAATATTAAAAATTGTTGACCCTTGATCCAGAGAGACAATACAGCTACTAAGGTATTTGTTTTGCAAACCTTTGACTTAATTCTATCATCTGCACTACATACAATCCCAACCAGGAGTGACCCTGAGCATGCTGGTATGATCTCAGAACAAACTAAACAAACAAAATCTTAGGCTCTTGATAATCTCTTCTCTTCACATCAAACAACTTAGATTATTACTAGGATTTTCTGTCACTTCTTACATACTTTTGACAAGTTATATTTTTAAGCATTAATTATAAAATAGGCTAATTATGTTCCAGCCTGGGGAAATTTTAGAGCAGGCCATTAAAGTTGTAATTATGGTGCTTTTTTTTTTTTTAAAAAAAAAAAAAGGGGTCTAGTAATGAATCACACAAAACTTTTTTTTATATATATATTTAATGTCAAGAAGCAAAATGAGAAAACTGAATCCTTTTACATTCACAAGACTTTATGAGCTTTACATAGTAGGAATGCCTATGTTATTTAACAGGCCAGGGCAATCAGCATTGTTGACAAAGGAGATTTGTGTCCAGAAAAATAAACTTTCTCCCCAATGTATTTTCAGCAGCATTTGATTGTGAATGTCTCTGACTCTACCCCTACAATTAATTTGTCTTGGAAATGTTTGTGGTAGAGGTAGTTGTGGATTGAAAGTGGAAATGAAGATTCCTCAGAAAAAAATGTTGAAAAGGCATCAGTATTGATAGTTTTAGTAAGATCTCTATTTCTGGTGACGCTCAGGGGTTACTCTTGGCTATGCACTCAGAAATCGCTCCTGGCTTAGGGACCATGTGGGATGCCAGGAATCGATTCCAGGTCAGTTCTGGGTCAGCTGCATGCAAGACAAACACTCTACCAATGTGCTATCGCTCAGGCTCCACTGTTTCAGGAAAACATTGGGAAAAGAGATATCTACTGGCATTACAAAAGTGAATGATTCGTATGTTATATTGAAGTAGGTTTATAGTCAGATACATATTGGTGTTTGTATATTGCATATAACATATATGATCAGTTTTGCTAATATGTTTCTGGTTTACTATTAGATCCTTACTCTGACTTTTCTTTTGTTTGGTTCTTTTAATATATATATATATATATATATATATATATATATATATATATATATATATATATATATATATATTTGTATATGTTTTCTACGTTTTTTCCTCCCAGATAGCTTCACCAATGATTTCTGAATAGAAAACACTAAATTCAAAGCAGGATTATATTTTTATATTTCTCTTTGGCTACCTGTGTCACTTGGCACATTTCCAGCCAGCCAGAATCACTTAGAATTTCTAACCCTGGGATTTGTCCTAATTGTCTTTTATTTTAAAGGTAAGAGTTATTCTTGCTGACAATGATTTTATCTACTATTGCCCTCTTGTTGAGCTTTTCAACCTACTCAGTTTTATCAATGTGGGTGAAATTCCTTACTGTCCTATTGATGGAAGATATGTAGATAAAAGTATCTGGGCTATATTGTTACTGAAAGAAAAGAGTAAGCGAGCTAGCAAGAGAGAGAGAGAAAAAACAGAGAGGGAAGAAGGGAGATGGGAGGAAGAAGAAATGGAAAAGGCAGGGTAGGCACAAGGGAAACTGAGGAATTGGTGGCAGGATGTGTGCACTACTAAAGGATATTGTACAGAGTATGATGAAACTAAATTATGGACAATGGTAACTGTATCTTAAGGGAATCTATTTAAAAATTTATCTTAAAAATTATGTCTGGGCATGGGGCCAGAGCTGCAGCGTGGAGCGGTAAGGTATCTGCCTTGCTGGTGCTAGTCTAGGATGGCGTCCTATATGGTCCCCAAGCCGGTAGCAATTTCTGAACGCATAGCCAGGAGAACCCCCTGAGCGTCACCGGGTGTGGACCACCCAAAAATGTTATGTTCGGGCCATAGGAATGGGGGTGTATTCTACAAAAGGTAGATTTTCAGTGGAGCAATAAAAATTTTCTTTTTAAAAAAGGAATACTTGGGGCCGGGAAGGTGGCGCTAGAGGTAAGGTGTCTGCCTTACAAGCGCTAGCCAAGGAACAGACCGCGGTTTGATCCCCCGGCGTCCCATATGGTCCCCCCAAGCCAGGGGCGATTTCTAAGCACATAGCCAGGAGTAACCCCTGAGCGTCAAACGGGTGTGGCCCAAAAACAAAAACAAAAACAAAAACAAAAAAAAGGAATACTTTGTCAAATAATATTGAGAATATCTGGCTTAGGTGATCAATTGATTAGTTCTATTTGTTTAAAAGATTTTGTTATTTCCAGCTATGCCCACCACTATTTTTCCTTCCAAATGTTAGCAGCATTTATATTAATTTTATTAAATGTTTTATTGATTGAGATTCAGTGATTTCTAATAATATTAATATTTGTATCTCATGCATATAATTCTAACATCACACCCCTCACCAGTATATTCACCTCCTTCTTCCAAGGACCAGATTCCTTTCCAACTAAACAGCCCTCAAACTCAATTTTATATATCAGTTCTCCAGTTTTGTTGCCTGTAGACTTTTGCTATGAGAAAGGTTATTCCACTTTCTTTCTTAATGTATTTAATATATAAGTAAGCAGATGAATGAGTCAAAGAAATAGAATGCCATGTAAAGTACTGACTTTTCACAAGCAGACTCAGGTTCCATGCTCAGTACCGTATATGGTCTGGAGTCTCCAGAGGAGTGATTGCTTAGTGCAGAGAGAGGAATCTGCCATATGCTCCAGGGTATGTCTCAAAACAAACAAAAAAAATGACAAATAAATTATAATAATAAAAATGAATACACATATGAGTTGAGAGGTTAAAATATTATAACATACTTGCATATCTAGAGATATATTAAATGCAATAGTTTTCTTTTCTATTTTAGATTAATTATGCCATTACATAAATATGGCAAATCTTTAAACTCTTAGTTTCACCTTTATATTTCTCTATATAATTAAAATAATGATAAGTGCTCTTATTTTCAAAACATCTAATAATAAAATGAATCACATTAAATGCTAGTTGAGTTGTTAAGAATAATACAGGATAGAAAAATAAACATGAGATTTAGTGTTGGTTTAATTTAAATTCAAATTTAAGCACATGCTTACATTTTTCCTAAGACAAATAAGTTAATTTTTCTCAAGTTCTCTCACCTTACCTATAACAATTTGGTAGCTACTTTCTATGATATCTTTTCTAAACTTGTTGAAACTTTTAACACTATGCTTTGAGTAGAGATTTTCAAAGAGTTTACTTCTCTTTTTATCTATTATGCTACAAGTGTTTTCTATCATTTTAACTATTTTAACAATTTTAACTAGTTTCTTGTTGCTTTATATTTTTTTTGTAATTTTATTACCATTTACCTGTTAACAACTGTTTTATAAACAATTCTATATAATACATGGTCATTAAATAAAGCAATTTATATTTTAAAAAAGAAGTACTTTTTGATAGAGGTTTCTCACTGATTTGAACCTAGACAAAATAATACAAGGTTCTAAAATAAGTGATGAATAATTTTATTAACTTTGGCCCTCTCATTTACTCTTTCAATAAAAATCAAAGCAGAGGCCAGAGCGATGGCACAGTGATCGGTTGTTTGCCTTGCACACAGCTGATTCAGGACAGTACGCGGTTCTATCCCTCGCATACCATATGATTCTCCAAGCTAGGAGCGATTTCTGAGTGCAAAGCCAAGAGTAACCCCTGAGCATCACCAGGTGTGGACCCAAAATAAATAACTAAAATAAATATCAAAACAAACTTATTTTCAATTTGGCAAATCATAGATAAATGGCATTCCCTTGTATATTATTTTAAATATACTGTCCTTGACTATTTACTTCGTGTTGTCATCCTGCATTTCTCTTTGTTTTAATAAAGGTCAATAGTTGTATCCTTAGTAACCCACATTTTCATGTTATTTGACAACTTCTACATGACAGAATTTTAGAAATGTGTTTTTCTATCCAATCTTGTTCATGCTGTTACAAAAATATTGCCTCTTTTTTTATCCTTACTTGGCTAATAGAATTCAAGCCAACTGAATTGTGCTCACTATTTCTTGTATAACCTATGCTTTCACTGAATATATTTCAAAAAGTTTGATGTATATCTTTGACTTTTTATTTATTTTTAAAAAAATATTTTTTATTTTTTAAACTATTTATTGATTGATTAGTTTGGGGGCCACACCCAGCAGTGTTCAGGGGTCATCCTGGCTCTCCACTTAGAAAGCACCCCTTGGCAGGCAGGTTGGGAGACATAGGGATGGCGGGATCGAACAGGGACCCTCTCTGGTAGATCTTATGCAAGGTAAATACCCTACTGCTGTGCTATCTCTCAGGTCCCAATAACTTTGACTTTTTTTAACCCCGCCCCCATATAACTTTGATTTTTTTTAATGAAATCAGAAAGCAAAGAAAGGGAAGAAAAGTGATAAAATTCCATTAAGTAAAGGAAGAGAAATCATGATAGATGACACAGTTAAAACTAATTCTATATTTGTAAGCAACTGGCATGACAAACTCTCTTCAGAAGTGACCAGACTATTTTACATTTCCACCATGAAATAGATAGTGTTGTTATTCCATATCCTTTACCAGTTTTTGGTGCTTTAAGGTTTTTAGACATTTGCAATTCTACTAGATGAATGATGGAGCTCAGAATGTTTTAATTCTATTTAAGTTGACATCTTCATTATTGTCTCAACTGTTTTAATAAGCAATTTAGAAAATGCAGTCTCATATATTCCCTATGCCTTATTGATGGGACTAGTTATTTGGTGATAAGAAAAATCTTAATTATTCATACCACACATTGCCACTATCAGTCATACCTGACTCAATCACTAATCTTAGTTTTCAACTGGTCTTTTGGCACATTTAAGTAGACATGATTAGTAAACAGGACTTTTTTCATGAAAACTTGAAGTTATTTAGTAACATAATTCTGCCATTTCTCCTTATAGGATTTTCAAACTAAAAATAACAATTATTTTCTATTGAACTTCCACTGAAAATTAAAAGTTGGAGGTTTTTTTTTTTTTTTTTTTCTAGACAAGATCCCTTTCATCTCAGTCTGAGTTCACAGGGCTTTTAATATATAACCACTTTCTATTCAGTCCAGAGCCTCTTCCTTGCTGATGAATGTCATACATAATGAAAGATTATATTCATTTATCCTCGGCAGTAAATCATTTATCACACAAGGGAGATGTATTATTGTGAATTCTGATCAAAGCTGCCCACTTCCTTTAGTTGACAGAAACGCTGCACCCTTTTAGTCAATTGTACAATATCCTGAGAGAAACAGTAAAAATCGTTGAATGAGAATTCAGGATACCCGAGGGGTTTTAAAAATGAATTTAAAATATACCATGTTTCATGTAGAACCTTCTTCTATGGTGCAGGTATGTGAACTGTAAAAGTATTTTATTTTCTGTTTCTCTCAATTAAATCAGAAAACTATGGGCATTTTGCAGCTTGCTCTGTGATATCTTTCAGAGGATTTAGGAATGACACTGTGGATATGTTGCCCCTTTTCTTATAGAGACAAATAATTATTACCACTTCTTTTTGAATCATTCTGTGAAAGGTTTTATCAGTTCAGTTGTTAATGAGTTCCTTTTCTACTTTATAATGTCAATCATGAAGATGCCTTTAAGATAGATTTTCTCTCAGATTATTTTTCTTCTCACTCTTTCTTATCAAGTTATGAACTACTCTGCTCTGCTTCAGGGGCCCATACATACTTCCAGGCAAGGAATAGGGGTGATCTATTAGATCTTTCATTGATATTCTACTCTCTCATTGTCTGCATCAGTCTCAAAAAATGAATTCCAGAAAGATTTTAGTCCTTCAACAGAGTATCCTCTTATATTTTATATTTGACTTTAAGTTATCATTGTTGTATGTTGTACATATCTTTATCGATTCAAAAATAATAAGGCCTTCAAATTAAAGTTATCTCTCTTGACTATTGTGAGATATAGATTGAGGCAGCCAAAATAAATCTCTTGTTTCCTTTGAATTCATGCCAGCTGCTAAGGAAGAATGTGTTTACAAGTTGTGTGGGTCAAATGATTATGTACATGCCTTGCTTGTGTGAGGACTTTGGTTTAGTCTCTGACACTCAATGGCCCTGAGAACCATTGGGTGTGACTCTAGTGGTCATTGGCATGACCAGAACACAGTTGGACAAGCACTGCTAGGGGTAGTACTGATAATATGAAAATAATTAATAAAATTAAAAAACATAATTGATGCATAGTGTTAGCAACTACTTCACAAAATCACGTGTAATGATGACACCTGCCTTCCACAAATATTGATTGATTTAGCCATCACAATATTATTGAACTAATATTACAGTGTTTTGGCCATGTAGTTGCCAAAAAAAAAAATAACCAGCCATTTCAACATGTTGGGTTTGCTTGGAGAAAATGAAAGTGTAATTGAAAGTTTCTTATGTCAAGACTCATATGCTGTTCCTCTGTTCTAAAGACCACTTAGCTAGATAAAAGAAAGTCTCTATAAATCTTATCTGGAACTGAGAAGAAATATTATATGTCATTAGATATGTGAGGCTTGCTAGGTTCTATAATTTCATTTTATTGCAAAAGATTCTGTACTCGCTTCTAACCACACAAACTTATGTAGGGCTTCTCTCTATTTTATGCCATTTAAAAACTCGCTATCAAATGAATATTTATAATCTCTCCATTTTTATTGTATTTTATTATTTATGTATTTGGGACCACATCTAGCTGTACGCGGCATACTTCTGACTCTGTGCTCAGGGATGACTGTTGGCAAGCTTGTGGTACCACATGTGTGCTGGGGATCAAACCCAGGTCAGCCACATGTAAGGCCAATGCTCATCCTCTGTTGCCGTGGACGTCCTGCGTCTCAGCAATTCTCGTGGGTCATAGCACTACACGATAGGAAAGCAGGAGCACGAGCGGCCGAAAATGAAATATGAAATAAATGAAACCACACAGAGAATGTGGGGTCAACACGTTTCTGGCAGGAGTGCAACAAGTTTAATTTTTTGAGCAGGGGAATTTATAGGGGTAAAATTAGCCACAGGTGAAGAATAATTGTAATCATAAAGCCTAGTATAACAATAACAATACCTAAGCTATGGGTCTGACTATAAAAAATTCTAAGTTACAAGAGAGAAGGTTACAGCTCAAGGTAACTCTTAGCAAGCTTGCTTGAAATGCAAAATCAGGACTAGGAGAAAATAGGAAATATCTAGAAACTTGGTCTTTCTAGGCTGGACTCTATTGTTTTAGACTAGAGGTTAAATGAAGGGAGGTACCAAATCCCCAAGAATGAGCTTCCCTATTTCTAAAGGGGGGTCAAAAGTCAAAATCTGTATTCTAGTTACACCCTTGATTACCAGAAACTGCAACTGCAAAGGACATATTTGAAAAGGAGAGAAAAATTGTCTTTGCTTTTAGGGCTGACTATATCCAGAAAAAGGGGTTCTCAAATAAACTTTGGTGCTGGAATTTCTGAGCCAAATCATTTGATAGAGGCTATTATTTTGCCTGATATATACAAAGGAGAGATAGTCAAATACTGGCTGAAAATGTAATGCCAGGCGTCTCTTTGGAAATTCCTCAACCATCCACGCAGGGGAAAAAGGTGTCCACAGCGGGCCTTTTGAGGAACCCCATGGGGGTTAAATTAGTTCTACCCATCAAGAAAATCTGAGGATACATATGAGGGTCTGAGCCCCCCTAAAAGCTTAGGCATGCCCTGGCACACTGTACTGTGTCAGACCCCTGTATCCCTCGTTTTTGCCCCAATGAACTAAGTATGTATATTTCTTGGTGTATAGAAGGAGATTTAATGTATCCAAAGTATTTATGCTAAATAGATAAGATCAGAACAAAGTTGAAAAATAAGAACATACATATGCTGATACATATGTATATAAGCAAAGATTCATATGTTTGTATTAATTCAGATAGCTACTGTTGATAGTCCTTACTGCCTTGACTATTCAGATTATTTTACTTTTATATAGGGAAATTCAGTGCTTTAAATTAAATTTTAGTTCCAGATGCCCCACATGTTACCTATAAGCATACTTAAACAATTATAATATTATTTAAAATTCAAATTTATATTATATAAAATATGACATATATATGAATTATATAATTTCTACATATTTTATTTATCTACCATACAGCTAGATTAAACATTTTTTTTTATTTTCTGTCTGTGCATAGTTCTTCAGCTTCTAATTCCTCTGTGCTGAATTTTGTCAACTGCAAATTCATATATCCAATGATTTGCACTAAATGCATCTGGCAAGGCACCTATACTCTTCCTTGATCTACATATAAGTCAACTGGAAATATAACATTTATATGGTTTAAATGAGCTCATAAGGATAGACTCTCAATATGATACATATGATGTCTCTTTTTTTGAAATATAGGAGAGAGGATCTGAAAGAGACAGAGAGGTTTATCTGGCCCATATGAAGTTACAGGGAGAAAGCATTATCTAAAATCCAAGGAGAGAACATTCATAGAATCTTGATTTTGGGCTCCTACTCTTTCATTAAAAACAATCAAACAAACAAACAAACATTTTTTTAGTGTTTGGAACATTCAGTGGCATTTAGGGGTCACTACTGGTTCTGCACTTAGAACTTACTCTTGGGAGGCTCTGGGGGCTATATGAGATGCTGGGGATCAAACTTGGGTTGGGCACGTACAAGGCAAATACCCTACCCATTGTGCTATTGCTCCAACCCCTAAATATATTATTTTATTTATTTATTTATTTACTTATATATTTATTTATATATGTATATCTATTTTGTTTTTTGGGCCACACCCAGTGACGCTCAGGGGTTACTCCTGGCTATGCGCTCAAGAAATCGCTCCTGGCTTGGGGGACCATATGGGATACTGGGGAATCCAACCATAGTCCATCCTAGGCTAGTGTGGGTAAGAAGACACCTTACCACTTGTGCCACTGCTCTGGCCCTATTTTATTTATTTTTATAAATAAATTACTTAATTGAATTATGAGATATAGTTATAGAGTTGTTCATGATTGAGTTTCAATTATACAATATATAACACCCTTTGCCAGTGCACATTTTTTCACAACCAATTGTCCCAGTTTCCCTCTCACTCCCCCACATTTCCTTCTCTCTTTTTTTTTTTCTCTCTTCTCTCTCTTCCTTTTTCTCCATGGTAGGATCTTCCCACAGTTAATGGGAGAGTGCACTTAGGGCGTGAAAGGATCATTCTGACAATGATAGTTGGCAATGATCACTCTGAATAAGAACTAGGTGCTGAAAGGAGATAAAGTGTTTTACATGATATAATTTCAGTACCAATATTGCAAACCACAGTGTCTAGAAGGACTTCTACTCTTTAAAATAAGATAAAATGGTTTTCTGAAAGACATTTTCATCATTGATGTTTTCTTTTTTGAATTCAATCTGTAATACTTTAACAACAGCCCAAATCAACTTTAGATTTTGTTTTTTATTTTTATATATTTTTTTGTTTTTTGGGCACAGCCAGTGATGCTCAAGGGTTACTCCTGGCTATGCGCTCAGTAATCGCTCCTGGCTTCTGGGACCATATGGGACATTGGGGGATCAAACTGTGGTCCATTCTAGGTTAGGGCATGAAAGGCAAATGCCCTACCACTTGCACCACCACTCCAGCCCCAATTTTTATTTTGGTAGACTATTTTACTCTATATCTGTTTATGCTTCCTGCTAAACACTTAATTGACAAAGATGATCATCACCTTTCTTCATTTATGAATTTAGACATGTAAGTCAATTACTTTTCTGTTTCCAATTAAGCAGAGACAAGTTAAGGGATTTATCAATGGTTGCCCAAGGCATATGTCTTTGGATAGATACCGTCCTCGAAAGCTAGATGTTAATATTTACCACACTCTACTTGATGAATACTACAAAATTAGTAATATAGCATTTTCTTATTAAGTTTTTAATAACACTGAAAATTCTTCCACTTACAGTTCTTATTCCAAACCCTTCAGGTTTGGGATAAGAAAAATGACTATTTCATTTGTTTTTAGTAATTGGATGACATGAAGTTATATTTTTCTATAAGTGATGTTAATGTGGTGCTGTTTTATTTATCTAAACATAAAATTAGTTATTTTTGTTTTCTATAGTTTAGATACAGTAAAGTCAAAGATAAATTTGTAAGTGTTCTCAATTATATCAATATAAGCTATAATAATTGAAAATTCTTCCTTTAGACTTTATTGCATTTTTTAATTTTGTTATTGAAGTACTTAAGCTAAAGTTTTTAACCAGATAGAGACAAAAACATTTATGAAAATCAATACATATTCAAAAATACATAAGACTTCTTGATTATAGATTATCCCAATAAAATGTCATGATTTAGAATAAAATGATTTGGTGTAAATGAATTTCTTTTTCTCTGGTACTAACATGGAACAATGAAATATATGGGTGGTTTACATACTTCTTACCTAACAACATGTATTACTCTACTCAGGGTTAAAAAGAAAATACATTCACTTGAATAAACAACAGTTTAAACTATTTTAGAACTTCTCAGACTTGAAATTATTTTTCTGTCATCAGTGCTCAGACATTAACGGACTACAGTGTAATTTTTCAGATTTATCTTTGAAAGCAAGAAACAGAAAGTCTGTTTATAATGATCTTATGGTCAATGATTGACACAGAAATGATATTTAAGAAAGTACATTTATATTTATTTGTTTGAAGACATACCTGGCTATATTTAAGGTTTACTTGTGATTCTCTGCTCAAAGATTATTAATGGCGATGATTGGAAAAATATAGTGTTGGGAAATGAACCCAGTTCAGCCACATCCAATGCAGCTAATGTATTGCATAACTTGTTCCTATGTGCAAGTTATCGATGACACATTGAAGATCTTTTAAGAGTTTGAAGCTATTTACTACACAATTTAAAATACTCCAATTTCAAATTCTGCCATTTAGAGTTGAAAGAATTTTTGGAAAAGTGGTACCTACAGCCAGTTTGTAGGTTATTTTAATTCTAATTAGTTAACTTTAAAAGCTTGCTGTCTTAATTAGTGTTCCTTTTAAATAACACCACTTAATTAAATTCTCAATCCAGCTAAAGAAAGCTAACATTTTAATCAGTGTTGCTACAGTCTTCATAGCTAAACTGAAATCTAAGCTTCAGCAGGGAATGGTGATAAAGGTAATTTCTTCAAGCATCTATAATAACATCTAAGTCAATAATGTTAGCCTGCATAAAACTATCTATTCCACCCAAGACAAATTTTGCATCCTGGCTGAGACCTGGTTTGAAATTCTGGCTCCTCAAAAGTATACCTCTTATCCTTTTTATGCTGAAAAATTCACTCTGCTTTGTTAATGTTGAATGTTCTATTTTGTCTTTGTTTAGTTTCTGTTTTCGTAAATGGAAGAGAATAAGAAATCAAGAAACATCAGTAGTATTCTCTTATACTTCTGTTCTTAAAATGTTAGTGATTGGTAATTACCTTTTAAATTTGTATGTCGTTCAAGAAATTTGCTTATAAATCAGTGACTAGTCTCTGTAGCATGGTTTTTGCTTAAGAAAACATTCTGAAACTTTATAACAATGTTTTAATCAATGTATTTCATTGTTATAATAAATCATTGTTTTATTTCATATTTAAGACTTATTTTCTAATATTAATCATGAGAAATATTGGGTGTAGGGTGATATATGTAGACATTAAATTTCTTTGAAAATGTCAGGAAGTTCTATAAATCAAGTAAGATTGTTGAGGAAACTCCAGTTGAATTTTCATTTAGCTCAAATACTTACAGGATTGATGATTCAAGATATTTAACATTTTTGAATTTCGATTCACTCACTTGGAAAGCTAAAAAATTAATTCCAAAATGCAGAATAACCAAAAATCTAATATTTAATGAGTCCTAACCACAAACCACTTTTTCCTAATAGAATTTCTAGGAGGATGCTACTGTTTCATCCATTTCACAGATGAAGAAAAATTGAAAAGCAAAGCAATAAATAGTGGATGCTGAATTTCAAAGTAGGCAGTATTTCAGACCACCCTGCCTCTGAAATGTAAAGATTAAATGCCCAATAAACTTTCCATTTTCTCTAAACTGAAACTATGAAGATAAAGAAGACTACCTTGAGGAATTGCACTTTTTCTAAATCAGTGTTTAATAGGCCCCTTAAAAATGGTAGACATGCCTATCAATGACAGGTTGTCTCCATTCTTGTTACATATAATAATAGTGCTTGCTCTCCTATCAATGTAGGTTGATGTAATCAAAAACAAGTGTTAGAGTTGTCCCTATTCCCTTCATAAAGTTAATTGATTTTATATCTAAAATAATTGTTCAAACAAAACATGTATTTGAAAGAAAATAAATCTATGTTCACTGCAGCACTATTCACAATAGTCAAGATCTGTTAAATCAAATCCCAACAGCAGACTGCAGATAAAGAAATTGAAACAAAAAATAGGCACCATGTTTTGCTACAAAACTATCACAGAATATGAACTCTTACTCTAATCTATATAAAGAATTAGAGGATAGGATATTGTGTTAACTAGAATAAGTCAGAACCAAAAGGAAAAATGTCAGGCACTTTCACTCACAGATGCTATATAGAGAATAAAAGTAAAGGAAGTGATAGTGTTTGGCAAAAACAAACCCTTGGAATTGAACAAAGAATTAAGTTTATGAAGCAAGGAATGGTGGAAGAATATGAGGGAAGATGGAATGGATGATAAGGGGTCTAAGATGGATAGTTTTTGACATTTCGGTAGTTCTAGTATAGTAATATTGCACATCAAATGGATAAGCTTTAATAGTATTATAAATCACATAGCTGAATAATTATAAAATTAAATAAAACTAAAAGACACTCTAGAAACAAAGCATATATTCTTAGAGTTCTTAGACTTTTCTGATCAACCTTTCCCTAAGAAATGTTTACAGTATACTGAATATGTAGTCATATAAAATAAGAATGCAAATATGATATTTGCAGATCATCATGACCAGTGTATTGGAAAATAATTATATGTTGCTCATATTATTATATAATTTATAACGAGAAAAGAAAAATTTATTACTAATTAGATGGAGGTGCTTTTTACTTTTACACAAAGAATTAAAATTTGGTTTAAATGGGGCCGGCGAGGTGGCGCTAGAGGTAAGGTGTCTGCCTTGCAAGCGCTAGCCAAGGAAGGACTGAGGTTCGATCCCACGGCATTTCATATGGTCCCCCCAAGCCAGGGGCAATTTTTGAGCACTTTCTGCACATCAAATGGGTGTGGCCAAAAAAACAAAAAAAATTTTGGTTTAATGTTATACAATAAGACAGAATATCTTCTCCATTTTTGAAGATTATTGATATTTTGATATTATAATAATTGCTGATAAGAATACTGCTTTGAGTCAATAAGTAATACAAAATGGGTAGAACTATATTTAGGTCATTGTTGGAAATTCAGGACTGATATCAGACCAAAAATAATTCTATGATTTTTCTAGAATCAGGTTCAAGTTTTAAGCCTTTGACTCTTGATAACAGTAAATTTGTCTTTTAATGGCAGATGACTGATTTTTTTTACATTTTAATTGATTGTGTTTTTGAGTCTCAATGTGTTTTTTATATCAAAAATTTCAGGAAAATATTCAGAAACTCCGACTTTAAGAAAATCATAACAGGACCGAAATGGTGGCATAAGTGGTAGGGCATTTGCTCTGCATGCGCTAACCTAGGACAGACTGCAGTTTGATTCTTTGGGGTTCCATATGGTCCCCCAAGCCAGGAGGGATTTCTGAGTGCAGAGCCAATTTCAACACTTACAATTAAGTATTTAGGTGAATTACTTTCAATTATAAAATAAGTGGGAATTAGTGAGCACATTTAAAGTACTATTTTCCATTTTACTCTTCCATTTGTTAATTTTTTAGTAAAACTTTCAATTGTAGAAAGGTGGTCCATTTTCAGGGATTGTCCAGGACTATTCTTGATTTGTTCATAAAAATGACCCTTTATTGAGTCATATGTATAGCCAAAGATTCAACCAGTGGTGATCCTTTCCCATAAATAGATAAATAAAAAATATTGAACCAGGTTCAACTGAGGTAGATGCACTCTAGGCAAATACTTTACCTTTAGTAGTATTCTTCTGGTGTCAGAAAGATTCTTTGTTTTAAATTTAAAGTACCAGGTATTGGGGTATTGAACCCAGCTCCTCATACCTGCAAGACAAGCACTCTAAAATTGAACTACATCTTTGGTTTAAAACTTCAGTTTTTTTTTTAAAGCCCACCCCATCCACTCTGCCTCAGTTTTATTTTTAACATAAATACATTATCTTTTTTTCTTTGTTAAATTTTAAGTCATATTATAAATATGTAATGATTAATATTTTAAAAGCAATAAACCATTGCAAAAATGAACAAATTAATTTATTCTCAGTCTCAAATACAACAACTTCGTGTTTTAATTTTAATGATATGAAATTATATGCTTAAATTTGACTGTTGAAAGTCATCCTTGCTTCTTCAGAGAGTAGAAACCTTTTTGAATTTATGGCTCATCAAAAGTTTGAAAACAAGCTATTTTTATTTACACAACTTTTAGTGGTTGCTTATTTTATTAGTATTACAAAACATAACAGTTATCTCTAGCAAATTTTTTGGTTATGAGTTGAGTCCTCTCAATGGATTGAACAGTGATTAATCTGATGTTTATCATTACCATCTTTAGTTTACATTACAAATTCAATGTCCTCAAGTACCATCTCTAGAGATTTCATTTTTCCCTCCTGCTATACATCATTTCCGAAATCTTCATCACTATTACAATATAATTCTTCCCTCTGTGTTCCCTTACAAAAAGATGACAAAGCAATCATCTCTCATCTTGACATCCTTTCCACACATATTTTGTATAAAGTAATAATTGTGACATGTTTAAAACTCAGTTGTTTAATCTACTTGCATGTTTTTGTTAGCCCTTAAATCAAATAAGGTGCTAAATTTGGTCATTACTAATCTCAGAAATTATTTTGGAAAATAAATAATTCAATATAGAAATTCTATAAATAATATCTTGATATTTTTCCAATGAACTATTTCTAACATTTTAGTAGCAGCAAGTAACCTAGATCTTATATTACATAGATTTTTTTTCATGTAAATGAAAATTTTTATAAGATAAAAATACTTTTCATTAACTGCAATAATTTATCAGGAAATTGTTTATTATTTATTTATTTATCTAAAATTTGCTCAAAATATTCACCTATCTACATTCATTACTGATTGGTCAATTACCATCATGATAAATTCAGGTAAATACATATTGCAAAACATAGTCTGTTTCTTAAATATCTCTATATAGTAAATCTTTTATTTTTCATATTCTAATAGACATTTGGATTGTTTCCATGTCCTAATATTTTTGTAGGTACTGCAGCGAACATAGGTATACACATATATTTTTTTAAAAATTAATTAAATAAATGTGTTTTACAAAGTTATTGGTAATTAATTTTTTATAAGACCAATCCTACCACCGGTGTCAACTACCATTACCACTGCTTCCATTCTGTGTCATCTACAAAATCCAACCAACCTCCCTGTTCCCTAATTGCCACCTTTGCAGGAACAGTTCATGGATCCAGCTCAGACTCATGTTTCCAGTGTTGTTGGGTCAGAGCTTTGTATGTATATATATATATATATATATATATATATATATATATATATATATAATACAGATTTTATATATATACATATATATACTATGGCACTCTCCTAGTTTCCAACTTTAATTGACATTCAGACCCTTGTTCCTTCATTACTTCCCATTCTCATCTTCCTCCTTCCCAATTTGATTTATTTCCCTTTTATTTCTCTAGACCTTGGTTCAAGAGTGATCTAAGAACCCTTCATTCTACATTATATTTCCTATTCTCTTCTTTTACATGTCACAGATAAGTGAGATCATCCTGTATTTGTCTTTCTCTATCTGGCTTACTTCACTCAAGATATTTTATCATTTAAACCAGGTTGTAGCAAATTGCATGGTTTCATCATTTCTTGCAGCTGCATAGTATTTCATTGTACCACATCTTTAGGATTTATTCAACTGTCTTTGAACACTTCGGTTTATTTCATATGTAAGCAATTTTACTCATTGTAGCTATGAATAATGGTGTGCATATATCCCTTTAAATTAATGTTTTTCTTTCTAGATATACCTGAGGGTGGTAATATGGCAGCTCAATAATGAGTTTAATGAGAACCCTTCATATTGTCTCCCATAAAAGCTGAATCAAAAACTCATTCCCACAGCAGTAGATGAGAGTTTATTTTTCACAACAATCACACTGGCACAGATTTTTTTATACAAATATTGATATGTGGCATTTTTATTGGTATGAGGTGATAATCTCATTGTCTTAATTTGGATTTCTCTATTGATATGTTGCTGAATGCTCTTGTAGGTACCTATTGGAATTTGTCTAGCCCTCCTATAAAATGTCTATTCATTTCTCTTTCTATTATTGATAGGATGTTTGAATTGGTTTATCTTGTACTTTGCTTGTTTATTATACACCCTGGTTATAAGGCCTTATCTGAAAATGTTGGGCGCAGATATTTTTCCCATTCAGTTTGATATCTTTTAGTTTTATCCCATCGTTCTTTTGCCTTGCAGAAACTCTTGTATTTGTTGTGGTCACATTTGTTTATCTTTGGCTTTGTTGCCTTTACCAGTATTATCCGTTCATTTGAGATGCCAAATTTAGATATTTCTGCCCATATTTTCCACAATGTGCTTTATATTTTTCTGGCCAGATATCTGGATCTTTGATCCATTTTGAATGGACTGTTGTGAGAAATATGAGATATGGTTCAAGTTTTATTTTCTTTGTTTTTTGTTTGTTTGTTGTTTGATTTTATGGTTTAGGGTCACACCTGATTGTACTCCAGGGTTTCTCCTAGCTCTGTGCTCAGAATTTGCTCCTAGCAGGCTCGAGGGACCATATGTATACCAAGAATTGAGCCCAGGTTGGCTGTGTAGAAGGCAAATGCCCTACTGCTGTGCTATCTCTACAGCTCATTTTATTTTCTTAAATGTTCTTATCCCATTTCTTGAAGTGACTCTCTTTAATCCATTTCATGTTCTATGATCCTTTCACAAAAATTAACTGTTCATATTATATATATTATATATGTGGGGTTTTCCACTAGATAGTCAATTCACCTTTTGATAAGAATCTATTTTTATTACAGCTTCAGGCAGTTATAATCACTATAGAGTTATAATAAATTTCCAAATTAGGTAATGAGATACCTCTGCATTTCTTATTTTTTTGTATGGCTTTGTCTATTTGTGGTCCATTCTGATTCCAGATAAACTTCAGTATTGATTTTTCAAGTTCTTAAAGATCTAATCTATACTTGGATTGGTTGCATTGAATTGATAGAGTATCTTAGGTAAAATAGCAATTTTAACAATAAGGATTCTTCCAAACCATGGGCATAAAATATTTTTTATTGCCTAAGATCTTCTTCAATCTTTAGATTTTAAATGATTTAAGTTATCATGAAATAGATCTTCCACTTTGTTAAATTGCATCTATACATTTGATGTTTCTGTATACTATTTTAAATAGAAAAGATCCATAGATCTATTTCTCTTAATTTTTATATTAGAATTCAACCATATGGCAAAAGCTGGCTCCCTGTGTGTGACACCAGGCGGGGAAAATCCGCGAAAGTACACCGGCCCAGTGGGGCTCAGCTGTGAAAGACTGTGAGTGTGACCTGTCTATGTCTGTCTACTGTCCTCTTGCGTGAAACTCTTGCGAGTGGGGCAAAAAGAGCCTCCAGAAACCTCGCTCGCCCAGACGCCATTTTCAGGGAGGGACTTCAGAGCATAAAAGCCGGCTATCCTTTGCAAAAGCTGGCTCCCTGTGTGTGACACCAGGCGGGGAAAATCCGCGAAAGTACACCGGCCCAGTGGGGCTCAGCTGTGAAAGACTGTGAGTGTGACCTGTCTATGTCTGTCTACTGTCCTCTTGCGTGAAACTCTTGCGAGTGGGGCAAAAAGAGCCTCCAGAAACCTCGCTCGCCCAGACGCCATTTTCAGGGAGGGACTTCAGAGCATAAAAACCGGCTATCCTTTGCAAAAGCTGGCTCCCTGTGTGTGACACCAGGCGGGGAAAATCCGCGAAAGTACACCGGCCCAGTGGGGCTCAGCTGTGAAAGACTGTGAGTGTGACCTGTCTATGTCTGTCTACTGTCCTCTTGCGTGAAACTCTTGCGAGTGGGGCAAAAAGAGCCTCCAGAAACCTCGCTCGCCCAGACGCCATTTTCAGGGAGGGACTTCAGAGCATAAAAACCGGCTATCCTTTGCAAAAGCTGGCTCCCTGTGTGTGACACCAGGCGGGGAAAATCCGCGAAAGTACACCGGCCCAGTGGGGCTCAGCTGTGAAAGACTGTGAGTGTGACCTGTCTATGTCTGTCTACTGTCCTCTTGCGTGAAACTCTTGCGAGTGGGGCAAAAAGAGCCTCCAGAAACCTCGCTCGCCCAGACGCCATTTTCAGGGAGGGACTTCAGAGCATAAAAACCGGCTATCCTTTGCAAAAGCTGGCTCCCTGTGTGTGACACCAGGCGGGGAAAATCCGCGAAAGTACACCGGCCCAGTGGGGCTCAGCTGTGAAAGACCGTGAGTGTGACCTGTCTATGTCTGTCTACTGTCCTCTTGCGTGAAACTCTTGCGAGTGGGGCAAAAAGAGGCTCAGAGGAGCACGGCCGCTCCGCTTCGCTACGCGGCCGTGCACTCTTTCTAAGGAAAGAACTCCATTGCAACAAGAAGGAAAAATCACACTAAGAACGGCGCTATATCACAGAAGCAAACATTTCTCTCTGGACTGTCTTCTCTGTTACATGCTCGGGCCTAAGATTTGACCCAGTGTGAGGCTTCATCCACGGAGGACTCCCCTCCCTTAGAGGCAAGTCAGCCCATCCAGAAAGGGAGGAGCCAGAGGAGTGTGCTGCCTACATCATATAGACAATGAATACCACTACAACACGTAGAAAAACCCACAATACAAATGTGACAATGGGGAAACAGCGCAGGCCAGCATCAGACATAGAGAATGAAGATGACAATTCTGAGGACCAGATAATGACTGAACAACTAATCAACCTCTCAGATAAGGACTTTAGACTAGCAATATGGAAGGTGCTCAACAGACTCCAAGAAACCATGGATCGAGTTGAACAGAACACTAATAAGAACCAAGAAAATATGAAGGCAGAAATGACAAAACTCCAAACTGAAATAACATGTCAACTAACAGGCCTGAAAAACTCAGTAAACGAAGTGAATGACAAAATGGATAAGCTCTGGGACAGGGTATCAGAAGCTGAGAATAGACTTGGTGCTGTGGAAGATGAGATACATAACAATTCCATACAGCAGGAGAGATTGGACAAAAAACTTAAAGCAAATGAGCAGACAATGGAAAAATTAGTCAAAGAATGGGAACAGACGAAAATAGAAGTCTATGATAAGATCAACAGAAACAACTTAAGAATCATTGGAGTCCCAGAGACCCAGGAAGAAAATTTCCAGGAAGAATCAATGGTCAAGAACATCATTAAAGAGAAACTTCCAGAGCTAAAGAATATATGTGATCAAATCCTGCATGCCCGAAGAGTACCAACCAAAAGAGACCCCAGAAAAACCACCCCAAGACACATCCTAGTCACAATGACAAATCCCACAGATAGAGACAGAATTCTGAAAACAGCAAGATCAAAAGGGGAAATCATGTTCAAGCAAGCTTCCCTGAGATTTACAGCAGACCTGTCACCAGAAACGCTCAATGCCAGAAAGCAGTGGTGGGATATTGTGACAAGACTGAATGAAATGAATGCTTCACCCAGAATACTATACCCAGCAAAACTCACTTTCCGGTTTGATGGAAGAATACATGGTTTCACAGACAAAAAACAGCTCAGAAACTTCACAGACACAAAACCAGTCTTAAGAGAAAAACTGAAAGACCTAATCTAAGACAAGACTACCCAAAAGACACACCAAATTTTGAAATAAAGATGGCGTTAAATCCCAGGACAATTCTTTCTCTCAACGTCAATGGACTAAATGCACCAGTTAAGAGACACAGAGTGGCTAAATGGATCAAAAAACTCAATCCAACCTTCTGCTGCCTACAAGAAACGCACCTGAATAGTCAGAACAAACATAGACTCAAAATAAAAGGCTGGAGAAAAGTTATCCAAGCAAACAACACCCATAAAAAAGCTGGAGTGGCCATACTAATATCAGATAATGCAAACTTTATACTCAGGAAGGTTGTAAGGGACAAAGACGGACATTTTATATTAATCAAGGGGTACGTAGAGCAGGAAGAATTCACTCTCCTAAACATATATGCACCGAATGAGGGGCCAGCAAAATATTTAATACAACTGCTGACAAATCTGAAAAATAATATCAACAACAACACAATAATTGTGGGGGACCTAAACACGGCTTTGTCAACACTGGACAGGTCAACCAGACTGAAACCCAACAAGAATATACTAGACCTGAGGAGAGAAATGGAAGAAAGAGGCCTAGTGGATATATATAGGACACTCCATCCCCAGAAACCTGGATACACATTCTTCTCCAATGTACATGGGACATTCTCCAGGATAGACTACATGCTGGCACATAAAACATACCTCCATAAGATCAAGAGGATAGAAATTTTGCAGACTACCTTCGCTGACCACAAGGCTCTGAAATTATTTGTGAACTCCAAAGGGACTCAGAAGAAACACTTTAACACCTGGAAGTTAAACAGCCTCATGCTCAATAACCAGTGGGTCCGAGATGAAATCAAGGAGGAAATAAAAAGGTTCCTGGAAACAAATGACAATAAAGACACAAACTCTCAGAACTTATGGGACACAGCAAAAGCAGTACTGAGAGGAAAATTTATAGCTTTGCAAGCACACATCAGGAAGGAAGAAGGAGCTTACCTGAGTAGCTTAATGACACAGCTAATAGAACTAGAAAATGCTCAACAAAAGGACCCAAGAACAGGAAGACAGAAGGAAATAACAAAGCTGAGAGCAGAAATCAACGAAGTGGAAACTCAAAAAACAATCCGAAAGATCAACGAAAGCAGAAGTTGGTTCTTTGAAAAAATAAACAAGATTGATAGACCACTGGCAAACCTAACAAAGAAAGAGAGAGAGAGAAACTTGATAACTCGTATCAGGAATGAAAAAGGAGAGATCACTACTGATATGACAGAGATTCAAAGGGTAATCAGAAACTACTTTGAAAAACTCTACGCCACTAAAAATGAGAACCTGGAAGAAATGGATAAATTCTTGGACTCTTATAATCTTCCACGGTTGAAGGAAGAGGATGTAGCATATCTAAACACCCCCATCACCATTGATGAAATTAAAACAGTAATCAAATGTCTGCCGAAAAACAAAAGCCCAGGTCCAGATGGATTCACTAATGAATTCTATCAAACTTTCCAAGAGGAACTACTGCCAATCTTGGCAAGACTCTTTCATGAAATTGAACAAACAGAAACACTTCCAAATAGCTTTTATGAAGCCAACATCACCTTGATACCTAAACCAGACAGAGACGCTACCAAAAAAGAAAATTACAGACCAATATCACTGATGAATGCAGATGCAAAGATCCTCAACAAAATCCTGGCAAATAGGATTCAATGCCTCATTAAGAAGATCATCCACTACGATCAAGTAGGTTTCATCCCAGGAATGCAAGGCTGGTTTAACATCCGTAAATCTATCAACATAATACACAACATCAATAACAAGAAAAATAAAAACCACATGATCATATCAATAGATGCAGAGAAAGCATTTGATAAGGTCCAACACCCATTCTTGATCAAAACTCTCAGCAAGATGGGAATGGAGGGAACCTTTCTCAATATAGTGAAGGCCATCTACCACAAGCCAGTGGCAAATATTATCCTCAATGGAGAAAAACTGAAAGCCTTCCCTCTAAATTCTGGCACAAGACAAGGCTGTCCTCTCTCACCACTCCTATTCAACATAGCACTGGAAGTACTTGCTACAGCGATTAGGCAAGAAAAGGATATCAAGGGAATCCAGATAGGAAAGGAAGAAGTCAAGCTCTCACTGTTTGCAGATGACATGATACTCTACTTAGAAAACCCTAAAGACTCTATCAAAAAGCTTCTAGAAACAATAGACTCATATAGCAAGGTGGCAGGCTACAAAATTAACACACAAAAATCAATGGCCTTTCTATACACCAACAGTAATAAAGAAGAAATGGACATTAAGAAAACAACCCCATTCACAATAGTACCACACAAACTCAAATATCTTGGAATCAACTTGACTAAATATGTGAAGGACCTATACAAAGAAAACTATAAAACTCTGCTCCAAGAAATAAGAGAGGACACACGGAAATGGAAACACATACCCTGCTCATGGATTGGCAGGATTAACATCATCAAAATGTCAATACTCCCCAAGGCATTATACAGATTTAATGCCATCCCTCTAAAGATACCCATGACATTCTTCAAAGAAGTGGATCAGACACTTTTGAAATTCATTTGGAACAATAAACACCCTCGAATAGCTAAAGCAATCATTGGGAAAAAGAATATGGGAGGAATTACTTTTCCCAACTTTAAACTGTACTACAAAGCAACAGTTATCAAAACAGCATGGTATTGGAATAAGGATAGGTCCTCAGATCAGTGGAATAGGCTTGAATACTCAGAAAATGTTCCCCAGAGATACAACCATCTAATTTTTGATAAAGGAGCAGGAAATCCTAAATGGAGCAGGGAAAGCCTCTTCAACAAGTGGTGTTGGCACAATTGGATAGCCACTTGCAAAAAATTAAACTTAGACCCCCAGCTAACATCATGTACAAAGGTAAAATCCAAATGGATTAAAGACCTCGATATCAGCCCCAAAACCATAAGATATATAGAACAGCACATAGGCAAAACACTCCAGGACATTACAGGCATCTTCAAGGAGGAAACTGCACTCTCCAAGCAAGTGAAAGCAGAGATTAACAGATGGGAATATATTAAGCTGAGAAGCTTCTGCACCTCAAAGGAAATAGTGCCCAGGATACAAGAGCCACCCACTGAGTGGGAGAAACTATTCACCCAATACCCATCAGATAAGGGGCTAATCTCCAAAATATACAAGGCACTGACAGAACTTTACAAGAAAAAAACATCTAACCCCATCAAAAAATGGGGAGAAGAAATGAACAGACACTTTGACAAAGAAGAAATACGCATGGCCAAAAGACACATGAAAAAATGTTCCACATCACTAATCATCAGGGAGATGCAAATCAAAACAACGATGAGATACCACCTCACACCCCAGAGAATGGCACACATCACAAAGAATGAGAATAAACAGTGTTGGCGGGGATGTGGAGAGAAAGGAACTCTTATCCACTGCTGGTGGGAATGCTGTCTAGTTCAACCTTTATGGAAAGCGATATGGAGATTCCTCCAAAAACTGGAAATCGAGCTCCCATACGATCCAGCTATACCACTCCTAGGAATATACCCTAGGAACACAAAAATACAATACAAAAACCCCTTCCTTACACCTATATTCATTGCAGCTCTATTTACCATAGCAAGACTCTGGAAACAACCAAGATGCCCTTCAACAGATGAATGGCTAAAGAAACTGTGGTACATATACACAATGGAATATTATGCAGCTGTCAGGAGAGATGAAGTCATGAAATTTTCCTATACATGGATGTACATGGAATCTATTATGCTGAGTGAAATAAGTCAGAGAGAGAGAGAAAAACGCAGAATGGTCTCACTCATCTATGGGTTTTAAGAAAAATGAAAGACACCCTTGTAATAATAATTTTCAGACACAAAAGAGAAAAGAGCTGGAAGTTCCAGCTCACCTCAGGAAGCTCACCACAAAGAGTGATGAGTTTAGTTAGAGAAATAACTACATTTTGAACTGTCCTAATATTGAGAATGTATGAGGGAAATGTAGAGCCTGTTTAGGGTACAGGCGGGGGTTGGGTGGGGAGGAGGGTGATTTGGGACTTGGGTGATGGGAATGTTGCACTGGTGATGGGTGGTGTTCCTTTTATGACTGAAACCCAAACACAATCATGTATGTAATCAAGGTGTTTAAATAAAAAAAAAATTTAAAAAAAAAAAAAAAAAAAAAAAAAAAAGAATTCAACCATATATCCCAACTTAAAAAAAGGAAAGGGAATAAATTCTATTATGTTTTAATAAATAATAAATAAGCAGAACACCTATTATATGAATGTCTCTTGATTTTTTTATCTAACAGAAAGCAAAATTTCAAAAATATTTATAATTATCTCACATTCAAAAATCCAAAATGATTCATAGCTAATATTCTCAAGAGATATCCTTAACCCACTGTAACAAAGTTTCCTGCAGTTCATCTGTGCAGAAAGAATGAATGCATTTAAGACTTTCTTTGCTTTATTTCTTGAGTATTATTGTAGATTCAATCCCTTCATTGGTATGCACTTTTGGCCACCTTTCTGTTTCACATTTGGATGGGTCTTCACTTATCAAGGTGATAAATATATGTAATTTTTAAATAGAAAGTTGATCTTTTTTTCCTTAAAAACCCAATACAAATTGGTAGGGACACTGACTCTTTACAGGTAGGAGAGCTTTCTGTGTTACCCGGTCACAGGTCTCAACTGTGCCTGATTTCCCAGCTTGGAATGGGCTGCTTCAACATCATCACAGTTGGTTATCCACAGCATGCTATCAATGTGCAATGAAGACATAATACAATTTTCCCCAAAACCCCATGGGTCCTGAACACGTCTGAGTGGGCTCAAGCTTGTGGAAACTCATTTTAAGATTTGAGAAATTTCAAACACCTATTCTTGTTTTCTTTTCCATGCGCAAATGGAAAAATGCATTCATGTCACAAAGGTATAGTTAAAAGAATAGGTAAACAAACCAAAAGCACTTTCTCTTGAAAGCAACTTTCTAATCTCCTTAGGACACCATTTTCATAGTAAATGAATATACAAAGAGTAAAGTATGCTTTCAAAGCACATCATATGTTAGAACTTCAAACTACTCAAAAGGTTAATAAATGAGTGCAATAACACACTTCAGAACATGGAGTTTTGGGGAAAACACTGCAATAAATACAAGGAAACTCTCAATATAAAAACACCATGCAATATGTAGAATCTAAGTTTTAGGACACACTCTTACATACTCTAGACTTACTCACTGTATTCAGAGATCACCATCAGGAGTTGCCAGTTGCATGCAAGGCAAGCATCCTGCCTGAAATAGTCTCTTCTGACCCCCATTATTTTTTTTTAATTGCAAATTCACTTCAGACACATTTTCTGACTTCTTACCACTTTAGAAAACAATGTCTGATTGATTTCAAGTACAATAAATGGCTAACAACAACAAAATATTATGAAAATATGTGACCACTTTCGCAAATTTTTCAATAAGCTATTGGGTATCTGGAGTATTGAATATGAGGTCTTTGTTCTCTGTTTATGAGGAAAATTGCCAAATACCCTCTAGAGTGCCAGGCTTTAAAAGGTGCTAAAGAGAGCCTGCCCAATTACCTGAATTCCAGTTTGGCTCACAATGAAAAATTACCTTGCTGCTTTTCAGTGTAGGTACTCCGTTTTCAATAGACCTTATCTAATAGTTTATTACACTCAGAAAACAAAGAACATTCTAGAGAAAGAATCTGCTGCACTAGTCTGCCATAAGATTCGCTTTGATTTTTTTGTCAATTTCATATTTCTAACAACCAGAGGATTGTTTTATAAAACTGATTTTTTTAAATGCCTGCAGCACAATTTCCTTCTCTGTAAGTAGGACGAATTCACCCCAAAAGTAAGGATGTATGCTTCCTCTTCTTAACTTGAGCATGACAGATTAAGTAGCTAGTTCACTACTGAATTCTACACCCCACCCCACCCCCGATTCCCTTCACCTCAGTCCCACCTCCTGCACTGACAGCTTTCAGAGGAAGGCAATGGGGCCACCTGACTATCTGTTCCTTGAACTGCCTGCCGATGACCCTTTGCTTAAGCAGTCAAACAACCCTGATTGAGTGAGCAGCGTGAAGACAAGGACATAGGACTGGCAGGGTTGAGGAGACATGCTTCATTAGGAGTTATTCCAGGCAAATTCCTTGCTTCTGTATTGTACCCACCACAGGAAAGTTGTGTGTACAATGCCTTGCAGAAAGTAGACACTTTAAGTGTGTTTGTGGAATATAAAAGGAAAAACGATGAGAGAAATATGTCTGTTTAGGGAAAATGCACAGAGACCTTGCATATAAAGATAGATGTCTTACAGAACTTGCCAAATTTTCTGAAATACTTTATTTTCTTTTTTACCCAAGTGACACTGGAAAATAGCCAAGCTTAAAAATAAAACAATAAAAATTAGCAAACAAAACAAATAACACTAGGGAATAAAATGCACTGGAAATATTTCATTTATCACATTATATGATAAAATAGTATTTTAAAAGAAAAATGGCAATTACCAAATGATGTTTCTGAAAGGCAGTTTTTCAGGACTAGTGTGTTAGATAAACAAAATAATTTCTGCACACGTACAATGTTGTTCATTTTATTTTAGGTTCACATATTAATCTCCAAAGCAAAGCAGTGCTTTTCTTCTGGGGAGTGGGTTACAGAAATAGAAGCTAGAATATGGTGCTATTAGGAAGTAACTAAATCAAACAATGTGAAAGCATGGATGTACTGCTCTCTCTTTTAAGTAACTGTGGGGATCTTTGGCTTTTTGAAATCTTGCATCTTTCACAATCACTTACATTATATTTGTCATTTATCCTGTTTCTCAGGTGCAAAGAAGGCTACCAAGGAGTCCGTTGTGATCAATTTCTGCCGAAAACTGATTCCATCCTATCAGATCCAAGTAGGTCAAATATTTTTCTCTTTTCTCTCTCTCTAAAACAATATATAGGCTGCCCTTACTCTGAGCAACTGTTGGTAACTCAGCCAAAAGCTATACTTCTGTTGTACATTTCTGAAAGCTGTTAAGGAAGAAAGTTAGTGACAATTTGAAAGCTCAAAATCTTCTCAGAGCTAACATGATTGTGGCATGTCTTCTCCAGTAATTGGACAGATACTACAATTCAGCTAAGCCACCAGCCACTGGAAATTCTAGACAATCTCCTTCCTTATCTTTCAGTCTTTTCCTATGCTTCACCTCTCACTATCTCATCATAAAAGCAGAGATGAAAAATAAAAAAAATGTTATTGTTTGTGTGTTTCTAATGATTTCTTATAGAAAATATAATATCATACTGGTTCTTACCATTTGTTTAGTAACTTTTGATGATATCAAGTGCACTAACCTTTATTAATGAAACTAACGAATTAAGAAGTTAAAATTATATAAGAACTTTTCTAGGATATAAACCCCATTTTTAGCAGCAGCATTATTGACATCCTATTACAAATACAACTATTCATTAAATTTTGTTGGTCGTGGTGTTTTATTTTTTGTGTGAAGAGTATCAATATCTATACTGAAAGGCTAAATTCCAGTCAACTAAAAATATTAACTTGCTAACTTTATATATAAATAACCTTTTGTTATTTCAATGATCAATTTTAGTTACCAGTAAGTAAAGGGGAATTTTATTCAATCAGCACTTTGATTCAATGAGAATATGACAGGTATCAACAAAGAAGCAAATATTATGGTTTTCTATCAAATATATAGAACACAAACTTCAGAAAAATATATGTAAATAACTACAAAAGTTTTTCTGCCTATAAGCATGCCTGCATAATGAACTTGTCATGTCATATTCCAAAATCTCTTTAAAAATACATGTTTTTATTTTCACCTTGAATTTCTTGCTCTATTTCATTGGTAAATGTAGTGTTGTTTTCTATTTAAGAAAATGTTTAATATAATTTAAGAGAACTATATGTTAACCTTTTCAAGGTAAATCGCCATAGAGTACCAATTGCTCTTTTCTTTGAATATTCAACGCTTCTGGAGAGAAATAAAGGCTGCCTAAAAGGAGTAGTCAAGATATCCAGGGGTTATTTCTATTCTCTGAAATGTGAGGAATGATCTAGGAATCACCTATTGTGGTTTGAGGTTATTATCTTGAATATCTAATAGGGGTCCTCAAACTTTTAAAACAGGGGCCAGTTCACTGTCCTTCAGACCATTGGAGGGTCTGACTATAGTAAAAACAAAACTTATGAATGAATTCTTATGCACACTGCATATATCTTATTTTGAAATGAAGAAACAAAACAGATACAAATACAATATGTGGCCCGCGGGCCATAGTTTGAGGACCACTGATCTAAAAGTTCATTAGAACAGACTAGCTTATTTTTTATTGTCTTTAACAATATCTGATGTGCATAGCCTAATTGTTCTTTTTTTATTTTTTTCCTTCCTTTCCTTCTATAGTCATTTTTATTCCTTAATATACTGTTGTTTTTTCTTTTCTTTTAAACTCACTCTCACCTTCCCTCCTTTCTTGCTTTCTTACTAATTTTTCATATGTAATCATAAAATATCTATATTCAGAACACTAGGAAAAGGAACATCATTGAGACACTCATCTCTTTAATTAATCTAATTAAATTTTCAAATTCTATTGGAGATCACATTCCATCACTGTCGAAGTTGACTATGAAAATTACATGAAGATTTTTTTCCAAAATGATTTATCTTATATTGGGGCTGGAGTGGTGGTGCTAGAGGTAAGGTGTCTGCCTTGCAAGCGCTAGCCTAGGATGGACCTCCGTTCAACCCCCCGGTGTTCCACATGGTCCCCACAATCCAGGAGTGATTTCTGAGGGCATAGCCAGGAGTAAGCCCTGAGAGTCAAATGGATGTGGCCCCCCCCCAAAAAAAAAAAAAAGATTGATCCTATATACAAACTCTAATCCTTAAACCGAGGTAGTATTTGCATAAAAATATTTTCAACAACAGTATTTCAATTATTAAAATATTAAAATTAATAAAATATAAAAAATTTCTAAAAGAAAAGAGGAATATATATAAGTAAAATATCATACCATATCCAGTATGTTCTGTTACATTACAATAACCTTGGTAGTTATAAGAAATAGTCCTATCAAGTGAAAGCTCAAGAAAAAATTTATTTTATACAAATTGTTATAGGAATAATCTTTAGCTTAAAGGCATAAATATATGTGAACAGAGGACTTGATAATATTTGGGTTGTGAAAATATATGTAAACTATATGTTTATATTTTCTATAAAATTGCATGGCAATAATATTACATAAAAAAATTCCAGAATGCTATGACATTAAAAAAAAAAGATTTTAAAACCTAGATATGTTCCTGAAAACATTCCAAAGGAAAAATGCTATATTGTCCTTTCATCTGTGTATGTATATATAATATATATACATATATATAATTTATACAATTATTGGAATAATTATCAGGTATTACTTGATCACTCATTAAGATCCATCCAATTCATAAGAACATGAAGTTACACGCAGAATTTATATAAAAGTATAGCAGAATTAGGACTTAAGGCCGACACAGACTAGTGAAAATCTGTATACATAAACATGGGAATGAATCTGGTAGGAACATTTACTTTCTTATGACCTTAGAAAAATTATTTATTTCCAAGTCTCAGGCTTTCATTCTGAGTAATGGCAATAGTAATACCTATAGGCACCTATCCCAAATATGGAAAAGAAGTTGATACCAAATAAATATTATCTCAATTTCTTTTGTCAGCACTATCACCATACTAGTATATATTTAGATTTTACTTGTGCCAGGCAATGTGCCAAAGGGCTTTTTCTAGATTATCTCATTAAAATCTCACAGTCATAGACTACTGGAAAATTACTAGCAATTGCTCACATTTTATAAATGAGGAAATAGGGCCTCTGAGATGTTAAATAAACTTGCTCAAGGTCACAGAGCTAGTTAATTCTGGAATATAGTTTCAGATCCAAATGACTCTAGGGCCTGAGTGCCCAGATGCAGCATCTTTCCCTGGCCCCCTCCATTCTCTAGTTATTTTCATTATGACATTTATCACTCTAAATTTCATTGATGGACTCAATGACCTGAAGCAAACATTATTTTAAGGAATAATATTTGCACAGTTTTCATATCTTAAAGCAGCGACTTGAGCTTCCATGGAGATTTAAATCCCTAATGAAATTTTCTTGTCAAAATTCTGGCTGAAGGATTGTTTAATTTGCTGCTCATGTTATCTTTGGAAGGATTTTATGCTCAGGAAATAAGCTTCCTGCTAACACCCTCCCTCTATACACCTTCTCTTTCTCTATTCTTCCTTTTACTCTCCCCATTATTTAAGGTGCCTTTTATTTTGTGAAACCCCAATATAGGTGGAAATTGTGTTGAAACCTCTGTTTTAGTTTTTCCTGGCTAATGCAGAGTTGATCAGAAAGAAACATTGGTTCATACAAAAACAATCACACAAAAGAGTTCAAATTGTGCACATGGTGGGGGTTGCTAATAAGATTTTACAGTGAGTTGCTCTATGACTGCTCTAATTAGTGTTTTTCACTACTATGTTCCTAGATAGCTTTTCAGATTCCTTACTTCAAAAGCTCAATCATAGTATCTTCCAATTAATTTTACTCATGAAGACATATACAAACAAGAATAAAACCTAAAATTCACCTTGATGTCCATATATATATATATATATGTATACACATGTATATATAATATAATATATAATACATATATAATATATATTATGTAGGGGCCGAAGAGATAGAATAGTGGGCATAGTGGTAGGATATTTGCCTTGCAAGCGGCTGACCCAGGACCAAAGGTGGTTCGAATCCTGGCATCCCGTATAGTCCCCGTGCCTGCCAGTAACGATTTCTGAAACAGAGAGGAGTAACCCGTTGAGTGCCACAGGGTGTGGCCTAAAAACCCAAATAAATAAATAAATAAGTAAATATATTATATGCATAACATATATAGATATAGATACATAGATCAGATTAATCTAATGTTCAAAATTCACAATGAATCATAAGAAAAAGGTTCTCAAGGTAGGAGATAGGAATCTGTCAAAAAAATACATGACTTTTTTGTGGAAGATCCAGTCCAAATTTCCAAACTAGTCTAGCTCTTCTAAGAGGCTACTATTTGAATCCTAAATGCTCTAACAGTCAAATTATAGGAAAATTATATTTTCTGGATAATATTTACTGTAGTTCCTATCAGTTTGTTCTCTAAGCACAGGATGTAACTCTAGATCCCATGTTGTTTTCTTGAACCAGAGCCAGATAAAACTTAAAAAACAAAACATGATTAAGGACTGAAGAATGTAACTCCTTGATATAGTATTTTCGGAGCACAAGCCATCCTAACTTATAATGAAGATACTGATTTCTGAATCGATAGAGAGTACAAGAAGTAAGGCATCTGCTTGTGTGTGCCCTCTTTGGCTTGTTTGAATGGTTTGCTCTTTGCATGGTTCACTCCCTTACACCACAAATGGTCCCCTAAACATAAAGACTGGAATAGTCTGTGAGCACTGCTATTTTGGCCCCAGTTACACACCGACATCCTGGACAAAATATAATCATGATCTAATTACGCTTAATGAAAGCATGACAATATCTCAAGATACTGATACAGAGCAAAGTTAAAGAATGGGGTTAAGAAGAGAAAATGCCCATGTGTTGTTTTTTTTTTTTTTCCTCATACAGATGGAAGCAGCTAATTTTGGGTCTTACAAGTACTCCTAGTCCTCACTAGCTTCCAACATTCAAATATCCAGTTTCACTAGAGCTGGAAATAAGTGTCAATTCTTCTGGCCCAAGCTTTGAACTTGAGGAGCTGAGTCATCTATACCCACCAAGAATATACGGAGAACTTTTATCATTAGTCTAAATAGAATTTCCCACCGAAACTTTGTTATGTTTTTTTTTTTTTTTCCTACAAATCATGAATCAGGCAGCATTTAACCAAGCACAGTGTTTCTCCAAGTGGATAATATCATCTCCTGCGAGGAACTAGTATTATCCAATTTGGTTTTGATAGCCCATGGTGCAATTGGAAGAGGCACTTGATTTTCCTTTGTGTAGAGAGGGCAGAATTCCAGAGGAATGCTGTCCCGTCCTGCAGGACTCCGTTATTCCGTGGGTGTATAGAGGGGTCCCAGCCTGTAAAGAGAATGGAGGAAAGAGAGACGGAGACCAAATAAAGTGCCTTATCAAGGTCTCAATTTATTGATCGGTACAGGCTCTTTTAAGCATGATTAAAACGTGGTGGAGAGGAAGCAAAATGGAACAGCTTGCATTACAGACATTCTCTACAGGGAGCATCCTGTGAATAAACTTTACATGTTATCTTTACACAGGAACCATTTTCACCTTAAGATAGTAAAGCTTCAAAGATGTCTCAAGCTTCCTGGAATGTATGGCTGATAGGATGCTGCAGCATTTCTTTGAGCTCTTGGGCTAGTTAATAGCTAATGCCTTAAGTTGCTCATTCAGGCCACACAGAGTAGCTTGTCCTGCAGAATTTCATAACAGGGTTTGGTCTCTGGAAGTCTCTGACAGAATGCTGAGATATTTTCTAAGAAATGGTAGGAAATGGTAGGTAGGCCAAATAAATTTTGGAAACAGAGATCTAGCAAATTAAAAAAAAAAATTTACAAAGTAGTAAATGCTGATTGGTTCACCAAGGCATTTCTCTCTGGGAGAGTCAAGCCTAAAATCTTTGTTTATTGAATACAGTGCTTTATTTAATATAGTGTTTAACTTGTACAAATTATCCTTGGGTCTTATCTGGTTTCCAGTAAACACATTAGCTTCCTTAGAGATTAGGACACAGGTGTTGTTCTAAAAGTACCATATTAAATGCCCCGGGTTTGATATGGATATAAAACTGATGAAAGCTAAAAAAGATAACTTTATTTCAGGTTACTCATTACTACATATTAGGCTTTTGTGTTTCAACTTTCAAGAAATAATTACTTCATAAGTACAAAAGTTGAATAACAATGGGGAAATTCCCCCAAATTATTCATACTATATACTCTGCTTTCTTCAGTTTTATATAATACTTATAGAAGTGTTGTTTTTGTCCACGTGTATATATAAAAGCTTAATTAAATACATACTGAATTATGTCGAATCCTTGACTACATGCACTTAAAACTCATGCCTTGAGAAAACCACAGAATAATCCACTATCACATTATTTATATGTAGTAGAATCCCTTAAGCTTTCTGACTAAATGTTAGACAAAAGCAAAAGGCATTGCTTATACCTGTAAGCTATTCAGAAATTAGATAAAATAGATAGTTTAAATAGTATATATGTAAATTCAGTCTCTCATTTATTTAACAAATGATTCATAATGTATAAAGTAGTGCATGTTGTATATTCAAATAATGACTAGGATTTCACCATCAAAATTGAGTCTAGAAAATTATAGTTAGTAGTTAAATTTATTTATATGCTTGCAGGGGTCCTCAAACTTTTTAAACAGGGGGCCAGTTCACTGTCCCTCAGACCATTGGAGGGTCTGACTATAGTAAAAACAAAACTTATGAACAAATTCTTATGCACACTGCATATATCTTATTTTGCAATGAAGCAACAAAACAGAAACAAATATGTTGCCTGTGGGCCATAGTTTGAGGACCACTGCTTTAAAGCAAAAGGAGGACCTTTTTATAAATTGTCAAGAGTCACTTGGATATTTATAGGCAATACAATAATACAGGCAAATTGTATTCAACTGACAAGATGCATCATGCCTGATTTATAATGTTCTAGGGCAGACACCAGTATTTTGCAGGCTTTAAGCAAATGGGTTGGACATTCCCCATATCTTGTTTAAAGGAGTGTTCACAAGAGTTGAAATGTTCTTCTACTTATTTTTTTCATTCTTACATTGTTTTCTCTTTTTATTTAAGCATGGCAATTACAAAATTGTTTATAACTGAGTTTGTCTTACAACATAATTCAAAATGTTACCTGTAATTTAACCTACCAGTTATTTGAACTTGATGAATTCTAGTTTTATTTTCTTTATCAAATGTTTATAATATTAAATGCATAATTATTAATAAAATTTAAAAATATTAATTTAATCAGAGCATTTTGTGCTTGCATCTACAAGAGCTCAAAAAATAATCTCTCTGGGTCTGGAGTAATAGCAGAGAGGTAAGGAGTTTGCCTTGCATGCAGCTGACCCAGGACTGACCTCAGTTTGATCCCTGGTGTCCCAGATGGTCTCCCAAGCCAGGAGCTATTTCTGAGCGCATAGCCAGGAGTAACCCCTGAGTATCACCAGTGTGGCCCCAAAACAATAACAAACAAAAAAAAGAAAAGAAAAGAAATAGTGTATCCATTATTCTTTTTAAAATGTTTTAACATTTATTATTACCTTAAAACTATATAATGCAGTAGGCACCAAGGTAGGTTCTGCCAGAAATTTTAAAAGAAGGGAGACATTAATTGGTTTCAAATATCTCCTGTTCCATAGAGGAAAGGAAAATTGGCCAAACAAAGACAAGTAAGAAAACATAAAAAAGACAAGACAGTCTAATGAACCAAATCTTGAGAAAAGGGCAGTAAAAGTTCACCTAAACTGAGAGAGTGATTTGAGCAGCACAAAAAAGAATTATCTGAAGAGAGCAGTGAATTTTCCACACAGGAAACTCTGTGTACGACTGCACAGACAGCATAGTGTCTGCATTTACAAACACCATTCACACCAAATGAAAACTATTGAATTGTGTGTCAAAGTTCTGGAGGGCAATTTCTATTAATAAAGTAAATGGAGAAAAAGAAGTTACTTGAGGGCACAAAGTTGAATCGAATAACCATTTGTCTTCTAGCTAGTGAATCTTCAAATCTGAGCTAATGAAGATGATTATCTTCCAGATTAGAATCTACTTGGAATATGATTCTTACCCTGCCCTTAGAATAGGTTGATAGATAAAATATGAAGCTCTTTTTTCCATGTCTAACTTTAGAAAAGAAGTAACAAAATTAACAGATTTTTGGTGAAGTCTCTTTTTTGTTTGTTTTGGTTGCTTCTTGGTAATGAGAGCTTTATGTTATTTTATTTCTTTACATTTTCTTTAGTTTTTTATTAATATCTTTGTTTAAGTACTATGATCGAAAACACATTTGTAGTTAGGTTTCAGCCATACAAATGTATATCTCCTTCACCAGTGGAACTTACCACACCAATACCCCTATTTCCCTCCTCCCCCAACCCCTGCCTATCTTCGAGGCAGGCATTTTCTTTCTCTCATTCACTACCATTGTCATGATTATTGTTAGTATAGCTATTTATTTAACTGCACTCACCAATCTTTATGTTAAGCTTCATATCATGGGCTGGTCCTTTCAAATCTCATCTGTTGTCCCTGAGTATTATTACTATACTACCTCTTATTTTTCTTAAATCCCACAGATGAGTGAGCCTATAGTGTGTCTATCTCTCTCCCTCTGACTCATTTCAGTTGGCATAATAGCATTCGTGTCCATCCATGTAGAGGAAAATTTCATGACTCATTTTTCCTGATAGTTGTATAATATTCCATTGCATAAATGTACCACATTTTCTTTAGCCATATAGACCAAGAGACATACCAAAGTCCTACTAAAACATGACAATAAATTCCATGACAATTATCTCTCTCAATATAAATGACTCAACACACCAGTTAAGAGACACAGAGTTGTAAAATGGATCAAAAAGCTGAATCCAACATTTTGCTGCCTACAAAAAACACATCTGAATAGTTAGAAAAAAACATAGACTCAAAAATCAAAGGTTGGAAGACAATTTTACAAGAAACAACTCCCTTAAACACTCTGGAGTGTTTGATCCAGTGAGATAGCACAGCAGTAGGGCATGCGGCTCACCTGGGACAGACCCAGGTTTGAGTCCCGGAATCCCATATGGTCCATGGAACCTGCCAAGTGTGATTTCTGAGCACAGAGCCAGAAAGTAATCCCAAATGCTGTTGGATGTGGCCCAAGGACAAAAAAGCTGGAGTGATCATATTAATATTAATATCAGATGACACAAGCCTCAGACTTAAAAAGTTACAAGGGACAGGGACGGAGAGATAGCATGGAGGTAAGGCGTTTGCCTTTCATGCAGGAAGTCATCGGTTCGAATCCCGGCGCCCCATATGGTCCCCCGTGCCTGCCAGGAGCAATTTCTGAGCCTGGAGCCAGGAATAACCCCTGAGCACTGCCGGGTGTGACCCAAAAACCAAAAACCAAAACAAAAAAAAAGTTACAAGGGACAAAGATAAACATTTTATAATAATTAAGTGATATGTACAACAGGAAGAAATCATACTCCGAAACATATAAATACCCAATGAGGGACCAGAAAAATATTTAATACAGTTGGTAAAATCTTTATGAATTTTAAGTCCATCAATTCATTTAAATCATTGTAATTTAAATTATTTTTAATTTTTAAAATTTTAAAAATATCTTCAAATGTATCCTCCTAAATTGCACAAAATTTTAAATCTCTGCCAATTAACACTCAAACACATATCTTCTAGAATTTTCAGAAGAAAAATTCATTGTTGTTTCCTTATTTGGTTTTTGGGCCACACCTGGCGGTGCCTGTCAGGGATTACTCCTGGCTGTCTGCTCAGAAATAGCTTCTGGTAGGCTTGGGGGACCATATAGGACACCGGGATTCGAACCAACCACCTGTGGTCCTGGATCTGCTGCTTGCGAGGCAAATGCTGCTGTGCTATCTCTCCGGGCCCTGTTGTTTCCTTATATAGACATCCACATATTTTATATATAAGTGTGATACGAATATATACATATATTGATTTATATCCAATACTTTTTTAGCCTCTTGCAATCAGAAAGAATCTCAGCTCTTGTTTTTTCCCCACTCCTCTGCTTTCTCCAGTGTGCTGACTGCTATGATTTTCCAAATTTTGTGATGGCTTACTAGAGCCCATGCCAAAAGATGATCTCTTCCTGCTGTGGATTGATCTTGGGCAGTTTTCAGATTGCCTTGTGTGTAGCACATAACTAGACCACATAATTAATCTATCTTTGGTCCCAACTTGGTCCAAGCAGCAAGCTTTTCCAGGGCCTCTCTCATTAGATTCCCATAAGTCAGGTGGCTTTTTCCTATTTCTCTCCTACACATTTTTAGTCAATAAGGGGTATCATGTTGTTAATGGGTAATGAATGACTTTAGATTATTTATTTCCTTTGTAATTTCTGCCATGTAAATTTTGTCTCACACTTCATTGTCCATTATCCATTATATTGACAGATTAATCAAATTATATTCAGTACATTTCTTTTTATGATACATATGAGATAATTTGTTCCTTCTGTGTATCCTTCATTCTCTTTTCCTCCCTCAGGTTTTTATCCTGTCTTCACACTAAAGAATTATTTTTGGTGGGTTCAGGGCACTATATGGGATGCCAGGGATCGAAACTGAGTGCTACTTGTAAAGCCTTAGCCTCCCTCTATACTATTGCTTTAGACCCAATAAAGTTAATTCTTATTTTATTTTATTTTATTTTATTTTTATTTATAATAATAATTTTTATTTTGACCAAAGTGGATTACATATCTTTCACAGTAATATTTTAGGTACATATTAACATTGAATCAGGGGATTCCCATCACCAAAGTTGTCCTTCCCTCTATCCCCTTTCCTAGCTTGCATCTCATCATATCCCCCTCCCTTAACCCTGTGCTGATCCTCTCTGTGTCTAGCTTGCTATAGATTGGGTATCGATTCTTTTGTCGTTGGCTTTAGGTTTGGTGTTTAAGTCCGATCATTTTTATTATGATTTAGTGATCATACAACTGTTTGGTCTTGGTACCCTCCATTATTTCTCCCTCAATTTGAGAGGCAGAGCAAGATGGTTCAAGTTATGTGATTCTGTTTGAAGAGAAGAAAAGCAATAAAATGGGATAAAAATCAAACAAGCCAAAAATGGGTGGAGTTCTTAGAGGCTCTCAACATCAGTTTGAAAGAAGAAAGGGAAAAAGGAAGAGAAATACCACAGCTGTACAAAAAGAAAAATCAAACAAAAAAATCCAATGTGTACTACAGCAATAAAGACAAAGGCTTAAAACATGAACCTGATTCTAAAAAAATCAAAAAATTTATTTTGGTTTGGTATCAGTCCTGAATTCCCAACAATGAGCTAAATATAGTTCTATCTATGAGTGAAATAAGTCAGAGGGAGAGAGATAGACACAGAATAGTCTCACTAATCTATGGGTTTTAAGAAAAATTAAGGACATCATTGTAATAATGCCCAGAGACAATAGAGATGAGGGTCAGAAAGACAGGCTCACAATATGAAGTTCACCATAAAGAGAAGTAGTACAGTTGGGGAACTACTTACATTAATAACCATCGTGACAATCTTAATGAGTGAGAGAAACAGAATGCCTGCCTCAAATACAGGCAAGGCTTGGGAAGAAAGGAGGGGGGCATTGGTGGTGAGAATTTTGCACTGGTAAAGGGGGGGTGTTTTGTTTCTGACTGAAGCCAAACTACAATCATGCTTATAATCATGCTGCTTAAATAAAGATTTTTTATATATATGAAACAGATATATATATAAAATATATAAAATATATAAAATCTGACTTGGGGGGAACCACATGAATGCCGGGAAACAAACTTGCTTCTGGCCTGGGTCAGCCAGGCAAACACTCTACTGCAAAGCTTCCACTCCAGCCCCCATTTGTTTATTCCTTTGAAGAACCAACTCATTGATTCATTGAATTGCCTTTTTTTTTTTTATTTTTATGCTGTTGATTTCTGCTCGTTTTTACTATTTCCCTATTACCTTTTGCTTTTCCTGTTCTTTCTCTAACTCTTTGAGATGTGTGTTTAGGTTGTTGATTTGGATACAGAGCATGGAGTATCTGGTATAGATAGGAGATAAGAGCTCCTAGGTGGTAAAATGGGCTGGCACCTGCATTGTGGGTCTAGGTTTATCCTGGGTCTGGTTTGTCCTGGGTCTACAGATGGCCTGGAGGAAAACTTTTGGTGCAGTAAAGAAAGGGAGAAGTGAAACTCAGTGTGAGAAGTAGAGCAGTCCCTAAGAACAGTTTGTAAATCTATTTAAATCATTTTTCTATTAAATTTTTTGAGAAAGCTGAAGTGTAATTGATTTAAATGAACTCTATCATATATTTCTTAATTACATGTATCTGGTACTACCAGTTGTCTTCCTATTATTTTGATAAAGTTAACACCAAAATTGTATTCTGTATGGGCAGGGTGATTGTTCAGCAATGAAACACATGTCTATAATGCACTTGATCCAGTTTTTGATTTTGCTTTGTTTTTGTTTGTTTGTTTTTGGGTCAAACCTGGCAGCATTCAGGGCTTACTCCTGCCTCTGAGCTCAGAAATCTCTCCTGGCAGGCTCAGGGGACTATATGGGATTTGGGAATCCAACCCAGGTTCATCCTGGGTCATCTGCATGCAAGGCAAAAGCCCTACCACTGTGCAATCACTCTGGCCCCACTGGATTCAGTTTCAATCCTTGATACTGCAGGGCCAATTAGCACTGCATCCTCAGGCTCTTGCATTGAGCAATGGTCAAGTTGGTTAAGGGTTGACAAGGAGCACTACATATACTGAATATTATGTGGACCCAAAAAAAGAGTATTTAGTATTAATAAATATGATTTATTTGGTAAGACATATATATATATTTATTTTATTTGACTTTGCTCCATTTTTATAGCCATACTTTGCTTTGATATCAGCAGTGCTGAGAATCAAGCCAAGCCTCATTCTGTCAGTGTGTACTCCCAACTACATAAATATCAGTATGGCTCAATATTTTCTTACTTTAGGAAAAAGGTTAGATTAATTATGGATCAGCATTTTGCTGTATAGAATTCGACAATATTTTCATGTAATGTATAATATTAAAAATAGTATCTGTATTATAGTAAATAAAATGTAAGGTTCATAACAGTGTAATACATGAGTACAATGACCAAACTACTTGTCACATGACCACTATATGTAGAAACTAAGAAAACAAATAATAAGTATAATAGCAAAATTGCAAAGTCCACATTTATAAAATATATGTTTTGATTTTTTGGGGGGTGCCGTACCTGTTGACACTCAGGGGTTACTCCTGGCTATGTGTTCAGAAATCTGTCCTTTCTTGGGGGACCACATGGGACACCGAGGATGGAACCAGAGGATCAAACCAGGGGATGGAACCAGATCTGTCCTGGGTCACCCGTGTGTGCAAGGAAAATGCTCTAACACTGTGCTATTGCTCTGACTCCTAGGTTTTGATTTGATTTCTGTGATTAAAAGATAACTTGAGGGGCCGGAGAGATAGCATGGAGGTAAGGCATTTGCCTTTCATACTGAAGGTAATTGGTTCGAATCCCGGCATCCCATATGATCCCCCCAAGCCTGCCAGGAGCGATTTCTGAGCATGGAGCCAAGAGTAACCCCTGAGCGCTGCCGGGTGTGACCCCAAAACCCCAACCCCCCAAAAAAAAGATAACTTGGTCAGTGCTCTACTAATCAGTGACTCTCTGAAGTGAAATCCTAATAATGCTTTTACTACGAGTACAGATCATCTATCTATACCTGACAGATGACTCAAACTATACATTTAGCTGCAGAAAAGGCTACCTGTTCAAGGAGACCTCCCACTCAGCAAAGTCCTCTAGTTCTACTCTCCTTCACTCCTTTCACATTATCATTCCCAGTCGAGGAATTTTAGTAGAGTTCTTATTTTCAGAAACAGTTTGAATACAGTTTTAATAGCTTAGACTTCAATGCAATTTAATTTTCGATGTATAATATATTGTAAATTTATTTTATATATGTAGCATTTTACTTGTTACTAATAAATGAAGATGTACCCCTAAAATATGCGTTTGAAGTGAAATCTATTCTCATTGAAATTTATGATCATACAGTGTTTTAGAGTATTCTGATACCTTTGTCAAATCGTTACTGTTTTTTCTGTGCAGAATTTAGACTCTGTGGTGTACAATGCTCTCAATGTTATTGTTTCATACATACAGTGTTTCCGGACCACACTCTACTATGTCTACATCCTCCAACATTTTCTCAATGCTGTCTTCATGCTTTTTACTTTATCTCTTCTCCATGTTAAGCTTCCCCTTGAAGATCTTAGTTTCTGTTATATTTCTTTTTTTGTTTGTTTGTTTTTTGTTTTTTGGGGAGCCACACCCAGTAAAGCTCAGGGGTTACTCCTGGCTGTGCACTCAGAAATTGCTCCTGGCTTGGCGGACCATATGAGACGCAGGGTGATCAAACTTAGTCTCATCCTAGGTTAGCACGTGCAAGGCAAACACCCTACTGCTTGTGCCACCACTCTGCCCCCCCTTCTGTTGTATTTCAGTTTGGGTATTTTTAATTTCCTTTCTATGTTTTTTTATATCTCACTTATAAGAAACTGCATTCTGCAACCAAGCGCTTTAGTTATTATAAAAATAATAATATTAAAAAAGGGGATTTTAACCAAGAGCACTTTAAAATTAAAACAAAAGACACAACACAATAAGATAGAAACTGGTCCTCTCTTAAGGGTTTACAGGACCTCTAATATTATAATGTGATATTTATGGTTTTATTGACATTAGTTTGTAGCATTTGGTTTGAGAAACATAACAATCCTGTGTAAAATATTAGATGCATTACTAGATAATTATTGTTACTTTGATCTGATACAGACAAAGATATAAAGATTTTCACTTTTGTTAATTGCCTCTCCTAAATGTTTTCATTTATTTATGTTCTAGGAATATTTAGAAACTGTTTTAGAGTTAAGTGCAGACTTACAGGTTTCATATTATAGTTTACATAATGCAGATGCTGGGGCATCTAGATGCATCTAGTGCAGTGCCAAGCCACTCACCCACTATTCTCTTTTCCTTCAGACTATTTTCGAGTTTATAAAGCAATGTCACTCCTGTGCACCAGGCATAGAGTGGGGTGAAGAGCCATTGTCAACTTTATTTGTAATTCTGTAGTACCTTTGCTCTTTCCATTTTTACTTAGTATTTTAATTGAATGCAAATGATTACTAACAACGTAAAGATAATGAATGTTTAGGAGTATAAAATGAACCATAATGATAATTATAGCAAATGAGAAACAGGGTTATTGGCTTTTCCTTAATACTAGGGTCATATTTTCAATTCCAATAGATACATTTTTATGGAATGAGGAATGACCTACACTTGCTTAATCATGATCATAGTTGATGATGCTAATATTTGAAGGATCTCATTAATCAACAATAATTATGCAACAAAATGGCGCAAATTCTAAGATTTCAATTCATATTTGTTCATTATTTTTAATTTTCAAAATGATTTTTAAAAGAATTTTGAAATAAAATTTTTTTTGTTTGTTTTTAGGCCACACCCAGTGGCACTCAGGAAATGATTCAGTTCAATTCTAGGTTATTTAGTAAGATGAAGAATGTTGAAACATTCTGTAGGCATCTCACTTCTGGCTCTGTGCTTGTGAATAACTTTAGGTATTTTCTGTGGGGAATCATATATTGTCACAGAGAAAACTTTTTGTGGTTCTTTTTTGGAACACACCTGATTGTGTTCAGGGTTTACTCTTATCTCTGCTATTCATGAATTATTCCTGGTGGACTGGGGGGGACCACCAGAAAAAGGTTGCTAAGAATATAACCCAGATTGACCACATACAAGGGAAGTGTCTTACCAGCTGTACAATCTATCTAAAAAGGTGTCTAGAGAGGTAAAGAGAAAACTTTAACTGAATTTTTTGTCAGGACTAGAAGTAACATTTTATGAATAAATCGTATTATTTGTTACTATTTCAAGAGAAATATTGAAGCCACTATATTTCTATGATGTATAGAGACAGAGCTTATATGTAATACTTATATTCTCCCAATTACAAACATAAAAATTTTATGAATTATACTTGCATTAATTTTCATCTTTCTTTGATTAAATTTTGGATTCCTTCTCTAATTGCATCATAGTATAAATATTCTTCTCAAATGGTTAACCTCTAAAACATTTATGTATTTAGTTCAATTTACTCACAATCTGCCTCTGAGAAATATCTTAAATTGATATTTTTGCTGCCATTGTATAGTGAGATTATGGTCAGAGTTTCAGATGAGAATGGCAATAAATTTTACAACTATGTTTGAAGAGCAGGCATTTTTTTCTCTTTTGGACAAGAAACAAAGGCTTACTCTGACTGTGTGCTCAAGGATCACTTCTGGCAGTCTTCAGAGCTTATTCCTGGCACTGGACTTAATTTCATGTATGGCAAGCACAAAAACACCTGTAATATCAATCCACCCCATGTGGCAATATCTTATATTATTAAGACAATAAAGTTTTATCAAGCCATGGAGGAAGTAATTGTACATGAAAAAATGTTTACACGGACACAGTTCTGATCTGAAAATCTCACCAAGTCTGAGGCTCTAGAAGTTACCAAGGTATGCGGGTTTTTCTGTTAGGCATGAAAATGTAGGAGCAGTTTCCTGTGAAAACCTAGACAGAGTTTCTTGTATACTGTTTATATATAAGAGGATTAAAACTACAATTCCTAAAGAAATTAAGTAAAAGTTAATTTTTCATTATGTACAGTTACTTATGAAACCAATACCTATTATGCTCATATAATCATTTGAAAATAACAAAAGCAATCACATGTGATTAGTTCTACAAACATAATAAGTTTTTTTTTTTTTTTTTTTTTTTGGTTTTTGGGCCACACCCGGTGACGCTCAGGGGTTACTCCTGGCTATGCGCTCAGAAGTCGCTCCTGGCTTGGGGGACCATATGGGATGCCGGGGGATCGAACCGCGGTCCGTCTCCTAGGCTAGCGCAGGTAAGGCAGGCACCTTACCTCGAGCGCCACCGCCCGGCCCCCATAATAAGTTTTTATAGAGAATATCTTCATATTTATCTTAGCATATCCAAATAACATTTTCCTGTCGCATAATATGCTCTTTCTAAAATTTCTTATCTCATCATTATACACATAAAAATATTTACCTCATGAAATTTTTTATTTTACAATGAGTGAAAGGTGTATTTTAACATGGGGGTATAAACTTCTTTTTCAGAGTTTAGAAAAAATGTAAATATTATGTCCTCTTGAAACTTACAAAATAAACAGCAGACACAATATTAATTTATTATATCTATAAAACATTTTAATATAATGCATAATGTCAAAATTATGTAACATGGGAATGTAATCTTGTTGAAGTAATCAGAAATAGGTACATTTAAAAATTATTCATTTAGCAATTTTTAGGATCAAAGCACTATACCAAACAAATAGATTTAGCATTTTTTTTTCTTGGCTCATGTATTGGGTGGGAGATGGTTCCAACATAAATCAGGAATTAGGGAAATAAATGACTTGGCAGTAATGAGGTAGTTCTTTGGAGAATGATTAGATTTTTATTAAATTTTATATTTTACTGAGAAATTATTATTATCATCAACTTAACTCTGCATAGAGAAGAAAACTTTGGGGAAAAGACATTCTATGAAATAAAAGCATTTTAAGCCTGTAATAAACGTTGTGTGTTCAAAAGGACAATTATATATTATATGTTTATAGGTGTGTATATTTGGTGTGCAAAGGCTCTTATGAATATTATATATATAAGGCTGAATGATAATAAAATATACTGCATGTGAAATTTCAGGTGACTCTATAATTGTTTCCCTCAGCAAGTCAAATTGGAGAGTGAAAGTGATGCCATGAGTAAAGGGAAATAGGCACCATGAATATAAGACTAAGGAGACTAGATTTATGTTCACTTTAAATTTTTGGGAGGAGTCCTCTAAGATCAGTGCTTAGGGATCACTCCTATAGTTTCAAGGGATTGTATATGTTGCCAGGGGACTGATCCCAGATCACCCTTTTACAAGGCACTTTAGATCAATGAGTGGTTGGTTCTAAAGAAGGAACATTTTTCCCACCACATCAGCTTCAATAGGAACAGTTTGATAATTTCTAGTGACAATTTGATTTGTTACAAATTTGGAGAAAGTGGCTGTTGATATTTAGTGTCTATAAACATTATATTTTGTAATTCAGAGAAGAATACATTGGAAAAAACAATCTGATTCAAACTGTCAATAGTGATGAGGCGAAGAAAATGACAGGAGTATGTGGAGGAAGGGGAATTGTCTTATTTATAGTATAATGTAACATTTTATGTGAAGCTATTAATAAAAATATATACTGTTTAAGGTCATAAAATAGGTTTTTAGCTGCTGTGTGACAAATTACAAAGAAGGGCAAAAGCTGAATTGTAGAGATCTGCTAAAAGGCAGGGAGCATTAGTGCTATGAATGGAAATATTGTAATAGAGGTAGGCAAGCATGTGATTTTGAGAATATTAAAGAGAACTAGTCAATGCAACCATGCCAGAACCAAGTGGCAACTGAAATCAGAAGTTATTTCCAGTTCAGAATAAACAACTGAAGGGATGCTCTTAGTCCTGGTTAGGATATAGTAACTTCAACATGTTTAGAATGATGGTGAGGAAAATGAGATCTGTTTCAGCAAAGTAGAAGTGAGAATCCTATCTGTGTAAATGTGACATGTATCGACATTTTAGCAGTTTTGCAAATCAGGTATGTGATAGGGACTATATTTAGAAGGAGCTGCAAAATAAACTCTTCAGTGATAAGACACTGGCCTAGCAAGTACAAGGCCCTGAATTCTATCCACAGCAGGGCAAATGCCCTATCCACCATCACTGAGTAGCACTGTTTAGATAGACCATTAATCCTCTGAGTATTTTACCAAAGAACTGGAGCAAAGACTTTTCGACATCCCCAAGGAGGGGCCCCTGACCCTATAAGAATAACTGTTATGGCTGCTATAAACTTCTTTAAACAAGGTTAGGGAAAATATGTGAGTCCCTAAACAAAATTCTAAAAGTTTAGCTTTTAAGTTAAAATTAAATTATTTGAGAGTTTCTGAGTTCCTTTATTTTGAAAAGTAGAATAAAGTAGCAAGAAAAACCTAAAGAAGTGGAATAGGTTATGAGGAAATGCAGGATTATTTGAACTTAAAAAAAATCAAGAGATAGTAATCAACTAATTATATGTTATAATTCTGAGTCAAAAGAAAAGTCCACACAATTGAAATAAAGCAAAACAAGACTTTATCCCTTCACGAAAAGCCTCAAACTGGCTAGTCAAGGCCATCATCTTCCCGAGAAAATGACCCCCCTATCAAGGTAACAAGCCATTTTATATAGGCAGGGGGAGAGGTGGATCAAGCTTCTGATGATCTTTAAGATGATTGGCTGTTGTTTAGGGTACCTTTCTACTGCTCTTTCGTTTTCTTTCCAGATAGGCTACCGCGTATGGCCAGGTATCTTGAGGTGGTACCCAAGGAAATTTAGGCTTGAAAAAGAGACATCTAGGATGTCAACCACATGTGGTTCTTTACAAAATGTTGTCCCTCCTTGTTCAGAATCTAGGGACCAACATTAGATGTAAATGATTCTAAGGGATGAATCATATCAATAAAAAGAGGATTAAAATTAGATTAAGTCATGGAACGATGATTCTGACATTGACAGGATCAATTCCAGAGATAGTGTAAATGGGATCCAGTTGAAATTGGTTGCAGGTAAGACATTGGAAGTAGTAATTATAGAAATTAATGATATGAAATAGAGCTCCACATAAGTCTAAAAACTAAAGTAGTAATTGAAAAATGCCGCGGATGTCAGAAATTATATATATATATATATATATATATACATATATATATACATATATATGTATATATATATATATATAATTACTCAGGGTTCTCACACAAATAGTGTGAGTGTTGGGTTTTTTGTACTATTTATTTGTTTTGGGGGAGGGAATTTGGGGCCACATCTGATGGTACCAAGGACTCATTTGTGGCTTTGAACTCAGGAATCACTCCTAGCAGAGTTTGCAGACTGTAATATGTTGCCAGAGATTGAAGCCAGGTTTACCATTTACAGGGCAAGCGCCTTACCCACTATATTACCACTCTATCCCAACATATAGGGAATATTTGATGATACATTTAAATAATTAAGAAAAGAGGGTGTTGAGTTATAGTGAAGCAGTAGGACATTTCCCTTGCAAGCAGCTGACCTAGCAAGGCCCAGGGTTCAATTCTTGGCATCCTATATGGTCCCCCAAGCCAGGAGCAATTTCTGACCTCATAGAAAGAAGTAACCCCTGAAGGTCACAGGGTGTGGCCCAAAAACCAAAAAAAAAAAACCGAATAAAAGAGAGGTTCACCAAATAAATTCTGAATATTTTACTTTTTAATGTTCTACAAAATTTGAATACTATTTCAAATTTCAAATGAATAAAAATGTGGTTTTGTTATTTTTCACATTGAATTTACATAATACTAATTTTGAATTTTAAAACAGTTGAGGGTTTTGACTTAAATGATATTGGTCAGTATCTTTCTATTTAAAGCTGAACATATCTCTGATATAATTCACTTCTTAGTCTTTATGCTAATACTATCAGTGAAGCTAACTTGTACAAAATGTCCCATGCGAATTGAAATTATTTCCCCTTAAATGGGTTTGTCATTCCCATATTGAAAGGAAGCAGTTTTGATTTACTACAGTTGAGGTGGAAGGAAGGTTGATGAAGGTTACCAGTCTGATTCTCTTTTATTGTCTCACTTGAAGCTGACCTTCATGCTCCAGTAACCTCCTGGAATATGTGGTTTTTTTTATTCAAGTGTCTGTCATGTTCTGTGTTGTGAATACCTTAGGGTGACACTTTGAAATAAGGAAGGTTGTGGAATATATGATCCAATAGAAAAATATAAAAGTGTTTAAAGAATTAAAACCTGAAGTCTGACCATTTTTCAAATAATGAATTATATATAAGTATATATAAATGTTTTTCTGATTTATCTGGTATAAAACTAGAGGAATAAAGTACAAGAGAATCATTTTTGTTTATGGGGATTTGATGAAAACTGAATACTATTCACTATTGGAACCATCTATCCAGGGAATAGTATGGAAACTTCTCAAAGCTTAAAAACAGGACTTCCGTATGACCCAGGGAGTTCACCTCTTTTCATCCAAGAACACAAATAATATTTAAATAAAAATTTAAGTTTATGTACCAGAAGTGTAAGTTTTCATGTCCTAGACCAAAAATCAATATAAGTATCTCCATTTAAAATAAAATTTACTTTCAATAAAATCATATTTCAGGATAATGAAGATATTAGAATAATAGAAATAGTTATAAAGAAATATATAGAAAATTAATAATAGGAAACATTCTATCTTATTGAGGAAGCTACAAATAAATTCCACTTAGAAATTGAAAGTAATAAGATTAATTAAATACTTACTGATTACTGGGTAAAATAATTGAAAAAGCATATAACTTTAGGAAGAATGATACAATAAAGTTAAAGAAAATTCCATGCCAAACAATGAATTAGTTCACTGCCTTTATTTTTCTTTGAAAGAAAATGATCATTTAAGGAAAAGTATTTTGATATAAAATGCTAATATTATATATTGCATAAAATTTACTTATATGACAGAGCAAGATTTTTAGAATGAATTTTGTGTGAGGAATAAATAGCATCTATCAGGACATGATTTTTTGAATTACTTTGAAATGCCAGCTTCTAACTGACAGAAACCCACCTCTATGTAATAAAATTTAATATCAGATTTGACTTCAACTAAGATTTTGTATGTTCAAGGTCTTGATTTCAAAAAAGAAAATATTGCTTTGTAGACATTAGACACTATTACTTGCAATTCAATTACTTTGATGTACCTATTTCTTTGAACAAAAATCTTTTTTAAATGATCCTTTGATATATGTGTCTGTGGTTCCAGCAAATTACTGCTGAATACAGAATGCAATGAAGGCTTTAATTTACTAAAAGAGTTATTTTGCTACATTTCTTAATATTTTTTATAATAGCAATGAACCATAATTTACTGAAAAAATTATGAATATTCAAAAGGAAACAGCAGCACTAATACTTTGAAAAACTGGAAAATGTTTTGGGGCCATCTTATAATTTGCCTATGGATGGGTTTCATTTTTGTTGTGATGCTGATTTGGGGCTGGGGAGTTGGGTCATACCTGGCAGCACTCAGGGTTTACTTACTCCTGGCTCTATGCTCAGAAATCGCTCCTGGCAGGCTCAGGGGACCATATGGGTGGCCGGAATTTGAACAACCATTCTTCTGCATGCAAGACAAACACCCTACTTCCATGCTATCTCTCCAGCCCCATGATGCTGATTTTTTGTTACCGTTTTGGTGTGTTTTTTTAATAAACCTGAATATAGTTCGGAATTTAATTCTTCCTCAAAACACAAAAACATTCATTTGAAAAGAGATGTATACATCTGTGTTTATTCCAGCTTTTAGTACAATAGTACAGTATGGAAACAACTTGTATGTCTAACAACAGAAAAAATTAGCTAAAAAGTTGTTCTATACATACAAAATAGGATATTATATACCTAAACTAGGAAAAAATAGCCACCTTGGTAAGTGTGGAGGGTATTATGCTGAGTGAAAAATGCCAGAAGCATATGTATAAATACAAGGTCATCTCACTTATCTGTGTTGCATAGAGAGAAAAATCATGTGTATGGACTATACCTAGTTTAAAAAAAACCTTGAATACTGAAATAAAGATATGGGGAAGGGAAATAGGGAACAAGTAGATTGCCTGGAAGAAACACAGAAGCATAAAACTTAATTTCCCTTTTTTTTCTTTAGTTTTATTTTTATGATTTTTAAAATTAAAGCATTGTGATTTTCAAAGTCATTCATATTTAAGCTTTAAACATATAGTGTGTCCAAACCAATTCCACTGCCAGTGTCAATCAATCACTTCACCAATTTTCTCAGAGTTCTTTTTACCCCTCCTACTATCCTCAGCCTACCATCATAAAAGACACCTTTTAAAATTTGATTGTTAGACTTTAGTTCTGCTGATTTAATTGTTTATTCTGTAGTTTGAATATTTAGTATAGTCACTTCTTTCCGCCACTAATGCATTTGATTTCCATTGACTCTTGCCCCAAATTATTACAAATCTGTCTTTATCTTCTTCCACTCTTTTCTTCTCACTATACTCTGGGGCCAAGTGTATTCTAGACAACTCCCATTTAAACCATTGCATATGTTCATGCAATTATTCTAAACACCACATATATGATATCCTTTACTTATATTCTTATTTCTTTAACATACTATCTTCCAGCTCCATGCATGTTAAAGTAAATTGCATGATTGTATCATTCCTTAGAGCTATGTAGTATCCCAATATAAATGTACCACATCTTCATAAGCTGTATGAGCATCTAGCTATTTAAGTGAGTGCTGTGATGAATAGTAGTGTTCATATGTCCTTTTCTTGTTGCTGTTGTTGTTATTTTTCTTTGTTTTTTGTTTGTTTGTTTTGGGGGCCACATCCAGCGTTGCTCAGGATTTACTCCTGGCTCTGTGCTCAGGAATTGCTTCTGTCTTGGGGGACCATATGGGATGCCCAGGGGGTGGGGGATTTGAATCTGCATCTGTCCTGTGTCAGCCACATGTGATGCAAATACCCTACCACTGTGTTACCACTCTGTCCTCTGGATATGTCCTTTTTAAAGATTTTTTTTTCTGTCCTAGGGATATATATTCAAAAGTGTAATTGCTGAGTCATATATTAGCCCAATTCTGAATTTACACATATTTTTTTCCAAGGGCTTGAATCAAACAACATTCCCACCAGCAGTGAATAGAGTTCCTTTCCACCACATTCTTGCCCACATAAATTATCCCCAGTATTTTTGTTGTGTGCCATCCTCATTGGTATCATTGTCATCTTTATTTGGATTTCCCCAATTATAAGTTTTGATAAACATCTTTCATATGCCTACTGGCCATCTGTTGTTCTTCCTCAAAGAGATATCTATTAATTTCATCTCCCCATCTTTTAATTGGAGTTTTATATTTTGGAGGGACAGTTAATTTTTGTGAGTGCCTAGTATAACCTATATATCAATTCTTTATCTGAATGAAAATATTTTCACTAAATCAGCTGTCTTTTGGTTTTAGCCATTTTATTATTTTTTTATTTTCTATATATTTTAGTTTCAGAACTGATTCTGTAGGATTTACCACTGGCATAATGCTGATTTTTTAATATAAAAACTGCATTTCTTAAATGTCAGACTGAACATTAACAAGTGGATTAGTTATCTTAGTAAAAAACATTGAAATTGTGGAATACCACTCCTAATACATTTTTTCTAGATTTTCACTATAATGTGGAAATTAATCTTCAAAATAGTTTTAATGATGAGGATGGATAATACAATTTGCCTGAGGTTGGTTGTTAGATCACTAACTGATGTAAATATAGGTATCAATGTTTGAGAAAAACACATTTTTTTTCTTATCCCCTACCTTCAATGTTGTCTTGGTAGTAAAGCTGGGGATTAGAACAAAATATATTTCTCCTTGATAAAGTTCTTGGTTCTTCTTATTTTGTTATAAGTCTTCTATATCACATAAACAACTGATATTCCTCTAATCTTCATGTTACTAAATTTTATAAGAATACCAACTATTATACTCTGGTTTCTCTTCAGATCATATAAATCTTTCGCCTTTTAATAAGATTTCCATGGAGAGGAACAATTCTGAGTTCTAATAAAAAAAAGAATATCAACGATTTACTCATTATGTATTTTAAGTACCAAAGGGACTATTGTTAAGTATAGTCTATGAAATTAACTTAAAGGATTTGATCATCTAGAGTGTTTGTACCAGATTAATTAATAGCAACTGTGAAAGATAGTGGTCATTTTACTTAACTAAATTGTGTTGATTTTTAATGTATTAAAATAAGAAGTGGGGACAGGAGTGAGAGTATAGCAGGAAGGGAAGTTGCCTAGCATTTCTGGCACCTGAGAACGGCTAGGAATGATCCCTGAGCAGTAAGTTCTAAGTACTCATGGGTATAACCCCCAAATCAAAAATATAAACAAAGAAACAAACAAAAATTTGTGTGTGTGTGTGTGTGTGTGTGTGTGTGTGTGTGTGTGTGTGTGTATGTATGTATGTTTTACCATTTTTAGTGTTGATTTTGTTTCTGGCCTCACCCAGGGACCTTACCCCTGGCCCTGTGCTCAGGCATAATTCCTATTGGTGCTCTAGAGACATGATGTGGTATCAGTAATAAAATAAGGTATCAATGAACAAGATAAATGCTTTAAAATCTTTTACTAATTTTCTGGAGTCCTATCATGCCTTTTAATCCTGAAATACATCCTAATCTTAATGTTGATATAATGTATATTCACCACACAAAAATAATGTTCTGTGTATTGGAAAAGAAAAATAGGCTTATTTTTTACTTTTTGCTTGTATTTTTTTTTGGTTTCACAGATTCTAACTTCTCTGTCAATACATACACCCTAATTTACATAATAATAAACTTTGATTTTACTAATGGAGCACTGTCTCAAATTCTTCACTTCTCACCTCTTTGCTACCTCTATTCTTGCAAAACTTGCTTTAACTGAGTTGCTTTGTTTTGTTCCTAATATTTTTTGTTTCATTTTATAATGTGTGTGAATGTCTTTATCATGTGACCAGATCCAGTAGGAAAGTTTAATTTTTCCCTTGAGAGATATGTACTTGTTTTCTGTGAAATGTAATTGTTTCAGAATAATTTTATCCAGTGTTTTCTTGTTTCCCAGTTTTACTTTTCTCTTGAATGTATAGATGTTTTTAAATTATTTTATTTTATCATTTCCCAAGTTTTTCTTTGTTTTCATTTATTGAGATATTTCTCCTCCTACTCTTTTTTTCTGTTTTTCCATTTTTCATTAATTAATTTATTTAAACATTGTGATCAATTCTTTTTCTAAAGAAACGTTTTATCTCCTAAAACTCTTTCAGGTTCTTCTGAAAATAATATTTTTTTCACCTGAGTGATTTATCTACAATAAACAAATCTGACATTCTTTAAAACAAAGAATATCATTCATGAAAACTTCATGCTCTCTTATATTTTAGAATCGTTTTTGTGAGCTTTTTCATTATGCTCTGTTTATGTTTGAAAGCAAGGCATGAGAAGCACATTTTTAACTAGATAATGCTGACTGGCGCAATGTCTTAGTTGTTAGCGTTCTTTGCTTAGAGATGCTATTATTCTGAGGCTCCATGAATGACTGAATATAGTTTGAGTCAATTTCTCCATCAATTTCTTCTTTGCTTTTTTGTTCAAAGATTAAAAAAAGTGAGTGCTAGCTCTCGCATCAAGGGTAAGAAAATAGGGGGTTTTTCAGTTCTGTGTGTGGATGCAACCTTCCTTCCCAACCATTATTTGTAGATGATAATCTGTTATATTCACATTTTAGGCAGCATTGTTTTCTTTGGGTGGTCCAAAGTTGCCTTGTACTTTTGATAAGCACTCTCAAATTACACACATTTGCTCTTTATTTCTATTCGTCTCTTCCTGTATGATAGCAATAGTTTTTCCATGAATATTTGCTCTCCCAAGACTTCTGGAGTCTTCTTACATCCTGATGGTTCTTGAACACTCTCTCATTTCTTGCAAAATTTTAATATCTTGATTTATATACTTTATACATATAAATATACAAATATTTATATATAAGTATATATATTTATATACTTTATATATATTTTAATTTTCATAGAAATGCAAAGACAAAAATATACCTTGTAGTCAATCCTGATTATCCTAGAAATATTAAATGTCTTATTAATCATCCACTTTGGGGTACAGAGAGGTTCAATCTCTGTAACCTGCCATAGTCTTCTGATACTTCCCAGATTATTCATAAACAAAATTTAGCGAATAGCACTTCCAGGTCTGCCCCCAAACAATAAATAAAAGCATAAATAAGTAAAAATAAAAATTAATCCACTTGGCATCAAGTAATTTAGAAATGTCCATTTCTTTCAGAGTTTACACCATGCCTCTTTTTGTTTGTTTGTTTGTTTGTTTTTGGGTCACTCCTGGCTCTCTGCTCAGAAATCACTCCCGGCAAACTCGGGGGACCATATGGGATGCTGGGATTCAAACCACTATCCTTCTTCATGCAAGGCAAATGCCCTACTTCCATGCTGTCTCTCCAGCCCCCACACCATGCTTCTTAATTCATTCATTGTTTCAAACATTATTTTCTAAATATAGGCATGCAATATATTAATTTAAAATTGCTTTATTTTTGATAACATCTAATACTATTGATTTTTATTATAAAGTATTTCACTTTCAGTCTGAAGAGATCTTTCACAACTCTACTGGCTGTTTCCTTGGTTTTAATTGTCAATATCACCTCTTGTCCCTAGTACACCTCTATGGGTCATTATAGAACACAGAACCTGGAATTACCTCTAAACACCTATGAATGTAGCTCAAACATTTCCATTCCAAAAGTCACTTTATTTTAAATGACATTTTTATAACATCTCAAATTTATTAACATAGATTTCCAAAATTTTTAAACCTAAAAGGACAAAAACTTTCTATAGAATCCATTTAGGAAGATTGGAAATAATATCTACATTTCCAAAACTAAAATTTTCATCCAAATTTAGGCTTAATGTTCAAATAATTTGACCATAGAACAAATGAAACCTTTTTTATAACTGTGTCTTAAGATCCTACAATGTAGGAAGGTATAATCAATATAACTGACATCCTAATAATCAAGTCTGAGAGGAACACTTCATCATATTTGTCAGTTTTTGAAGAGAAAACATAAAATGTTCCAAATTGTATCTCGATTATTAAGAATATCATTTTGCATCAAAAATAGAAATTGATGTGATTGCCATTACCGACACTGAGAGATTTTTCAGCTCATTCTAATTAGGGGTATAATATATATGAGGATATTTGTGTTTCTTGTGTCTTTCATTGTGCTGTCACTTTAGCATATCTCAAAGTCAACATCATTTGCATACTCATTTCACTCCCCTCCACAAACATTGGCAGATCATTTAGAAAATATTCTTTGAGGAATTTGATTATTTGTTCTAAATTTCAAATGTATAGCAAATTCTGGGCTGTATTTTTATTATTTTTATGGTTCATTTGGGTGGCAGTATCAAAGCACAGGGAAGTTTCTAAATGTGATAAATTTATTTCTCATAGTTTTGGGGCTTGGAGTCCATCTCTAGCATGGTCAGGTAAAATCCCTCTTCCTACTTCTATCCTTCTGGTCTTAGGAGCCCATTGTTTCCACCCTCGTGTTTTATAATCTCCCACCAAAGTCCCAAATTGGAAATTTCAAGACACAAATCGTGGATAAATGCATTCAAAATTATATAATGATTTTTAAGACTAATTTTATAAGAAGGTGGAGCGATAGCACATCGGGAGGGCTTTTGCCTTGCATGCTGATGACCAGGGATGACCCAGGTTCTCTCCTGGCATTACTTATGGTCCCCCCAGCCTGCCAGAAGTAATTTTTGAGCACAGAACCAGGAGTAACCCCTGAGTGATGCTGGGTGTAGCCCAGAAACCCTCCAAAAGACTAATTTTATGAATTATATAAGACTAAATATAACTTGAACAGTAATTTTTAAGTATCCTTGTTTTTAACACATTAAGTATAACTTAAGAGACACAAACACAATCACAATCATGTATGTAATCAAGGTGTTTAAATAAAGAAAGAATGTATGTAATCAAGGTGTTTAAATAAAGAAAGAATGATTATGAAAAAAAAAGAGTAGAACAGTTCTGGCCAGAGTTGTGGTGCAAGTGGTAGGGCCTTAGCTTTGCACGCACTAACCAAGGACCGACTGCAGTACGATCCCGGGTGTCCCATATGACACCCCCCCCAAGCCAGGAGCCATTTCTGAGCTCATAGCCAGGAGTAACTCCTAGCATTACCAGGTGTGACTCAAAGAAACAAAATAAGCAAACACAAGAAAAGAGTAGAACAGTTCTTTCTACAGATAATTTTTATGTAATACTACAGTTTTGGACTATTGATTTTGACATGTTTTTCACAATAAAGTAAAATTTATTTAACTAGGATTCGCAGGCTAAATTTAAATCTAGTTCTGAAAATAAAAACTGAATCAAAATTATTAACAGAAATAAAAACAAAGTCTGTACTTCCTTTATTATTATTAATGTGGACTGATACAATCCCTTTTAAACAATATTAATATATTTATTATGTGTTTATATATAAACTCAAATATATATAAATATTACCATGCCTGAGAATTATAGGATTTCTTTGATGGATAAGGTGTTTTGTTTAATATTACATCAAATAATTTACAATGTAATGTGATCCTTGCTTTTATGTCTGTAAGATTTTGATAGCAATATTATAACTTATAATATAAATTTTAAAATTTGAAATACTCTGCATTTGGCATACGATAAAAATCTATATAAATCAACCATGAGCTGTGGTTCCTTAATAGAACAAAGCTGAGTCATTATATTATTTATTTGTTTTATTTACATCCATATTTTTAAAGTATGAAAATCAAGTAGCATCATGAATATGTATGGTTTTCCAACTACTTTGAATTATAAATGTGGAAGTGTAAAATTTTAATGATCATAATTATTTAGAAAAGTCTCTCACAAATTCCTTTACTTTTTCTTTTGTTCTCAAGTAACATAGAAAAGAGAGTGCGAATATCAAGAATTAAAGCATAGCTTATAAAGCGATATTCTTAATAATAAACTTTTATTTCAAAACTCGCATGGGTCAAAGATCACGTTTTTACTCTAGATTCCATTCTTGCAACTTTGTTTTTGAAAATATGTAAGATAGAGGTGACTATTCCTCAAATAGAACTTCTTCTTTTGGTGAGAAAAAATTTCCTTAGGGGTGAGAGAGCTTGTTCTGCAAAAAGATTGCACATTCTTAAAGCAGAAATTGTCGGTGTAATACTGAAAGTGGAAGAAACAAAACGATGTATATGTTTTGACAGTTTAAACCTATTTCTTGACATACTGTTAGAATAATAACCTAGGTAGGGCATAGTTTCTAAAGGGCAGAATAAGTAATTTTGGAAATATAAACTGAAATCAATACAGTTTTGAGATGAGTAGAGAGAAAATATTTTTTTAAGAAAAGAGCTAATTGAGATAGAAAGTAAGGTTGTCTTCTAGGTGCCATGCTAAAGTAGAATCAAAATATTTTTAAAGATTATTTTTTATTTAAGCACCTTGGTTACAAACATGTTCATAGTTGGGTTTTTGCCGTAAAATGCACACCACTCTTAACCAGTGCAACTTTCCTGCAACCAAAGTCCTCCATTTTCCTCCTCCCCCAATCACCTGCCTGCTTTGAAGACAGGCATTGCATTTCTCTCTATCACTGTCACTGTAGTTGTTAGTGTAGTTATTTCTCTAACTACACTTAACACTTTTTGTGGTAAGCTTCATACTGTGGGCTGGTTCTTTCAGCTCTCATCTCTATTGACTCAGGGAATTAATACTCTACTATCTTTTATTTTTCTTAAATCCCACATGTGTGAAATTATTTAGTTTATCTTTCTCCCTCTGACTTACTTTACTCAGAAAATAGTCTCCATATCCATCCATATAAAGGAAACTTTAATGAATTCATTTTTCCTAATAGCTGCATAGTATTTCATTGTATATATGTACCACAGTTTCTTTAGCCACTCATCTGTTGTTAGGCATCTGGGTTGCTTCCAGATTTTGGCTATCGTAAATAGCACTGCTATGAACATAGGAGTGCAGAAGGCATTATTGTATTGTATTGTGCTCTTAGATTATATACCTAGGGGTAATATTGCTGAATCATATGGAAGCTCAATGTCTTGCTTTTTAAAGAATACCCATATTGTTTTCCTGAAAGGCTGAACTAGACAGCATTCCAATAACCAGCATAAAGGAGAGTTCCTTTCCCCTCTGTGGCATGAGTTGATAACTCATCATTGTGTTAATTTGCATCTCTGTAATTATTAGTGACATGAAGCATTTTTATGTGCTTTAGGCCATCTGTATTTCTTTTTTAAGGCTATGTTGATTCATTACATCTCCCCATTTTGTGATGGTCTTAGATTTTGTCTAATTAATTTCTATCCGTACCTTGTATGTCTTAGATATCAGCCCTCATCTGATGGATATTCGGTAGTAAATTCCTCTATTCCATGGGTGACCTTTTTACCCTGTCTCCTTTGAAATGCAGAAACTTCTGTTTTATATAATCCCATTTGTTTATCTCTGCTTCTACAGTGTTTTCTACTAGAAGATGCCTTTTGTCTCAATATCATGGAGCATTTTATCTACATTTTCTTCTATCAAGTCTGATATTAAGATCTTTAATCCATTTTGATTTTTGTTCATGGCATTAGATGGAAGTCCGAGGTCACTTTTTGCATGTGGCTGACTGGTTGTCCCAACACAATCTGCTGTAGAGCTTTCCTTGCTCCATTTTACATCTTGCCCCATTATAAGAGATTATTTATTGTATGTCTGGAAAACATTCTCTGAATACTCAAATCTATTCCATTGATCTGAAGGTCTGTCTTTATTCCAGTACCATACAGTTTTAATTATTATTGCTTTGTAATAAAATACAAAGTTTCAGAAAGTGATGCCTCCCATCTTTTTTTTTTTTTTCTTAAGGGTTGTTTTGGCTATTTGTGGGCTTTTATTGTTCCAAATGAATTTCAAGAGTGACTGATCTACTTCTTTGAAGAATGTCATGGGTATACTTATAGTGATTGCATTAAATCTTTACATTGTTTTGAGGAGTATTGCCATTTTAATTATGTTAATATTTCCAATCTATGTACAGGGTATATCTCCATTTCATTATTTTCTTTTATTTCTTAAAGAAATATTTTATAATTTTTTACATATAGGCCCTTTACCTCTACTTGTTTTGACACCAAGGTATTTGAGTTTCTGTGGCATTATTGTGAATGGGATTCTTTATTTAAGATCCATTTCTTCTTTTTTTTTTCTTATTTGTGTATAAGAAGGCCATTGACTTTTGTTGTTTAGTTAAGTTGACCTCAAGGTATTTGCATTCTGTCGAACTATTGTGAATGGGATTTTTTAATGTCTATTTCTTTTCTATCATTATTTGTGTATAAAAAGGGCATTACATTGATGTTTTACATTTGTAGCCTGCCACTTTTCTCTATGCATCTATTGCTTCTAAAAGCTTTAGAATAGTCTTTAAGATTTTCCAATATAGTATCATATTATCTGATTGTGTTTAGGAGTAACTCATGGTGAATCTGGCGGGGAGGCTTGCATAGTACTGGGAGATAAATCTGGATTGTCTGCATGCAAAGAAAGCACTTAAATTCCTGTAATGTCTCTCTAGTACTTATTTTCTATTTTAATAACCCATAATGTGTAATATAGTTAATAATGCTATTTACACAGCATTCCAACAATATATCCTCCACCAATATCTCCCCAATCTTATTATTCCATTACTACTTTTTATTTGTTTTAGTTTACTGATGAGAATAATTACTTTCATGATTAATTTTTAAAATATTTTAAATTTTGATTTTTATTTTTTAAATATTTTTCAATGTTTACACATTAATGTCATCATACAATGGATTCTTTAACATCTTGGTCAAATAATTAAAATACTTGTCATTCCAGTATCTTTTTAAGTTGTTATTTTCTTTATGCTTGCTGTAGCATTGATAACCTGGTAATTCTGGCTATTATAATTCTCTAGATTCTATTGAAATCGATTTCAGCAAATAACCATCCCTTTTCAGGTTTAACATGCAGTTACTGACCTGATTTGAAGCTACAACTTAATTTTGACAACTTAATTTTCAGAAACTTTAAAATGTCATTTTCATCGACTCAGTTGTCTGTTACCTAGTTCTTTTGCTGACCCCTGCTGATGCTATCTGTAAGGCAAAAACGTACTTTATCATTGGAAGCAACTTATTTTCTAAGCTATAGAATAGCTTTTCCCTTTGTTTGGTTGTGTAGGGGCTTTTGCTTAACCTGTCTTAAAATCTGTGTGGTTTAAACTATCTAGTCAGCGACACTGAGGAAGAAGTGAAGGTAAAGAAGACACTGTCCCCTTTTATCTGCAACTATCCTTCACTTATAAAAGTAGGTGATGCTATATTTATTTGAAATCTTCTATATTACTTTTAATAATGTATGTAAAACATGCTAAAGTAGTGATCAAATACCTTAGCTATGCCTCAGGATTTTTTAAGGGCAAATTTTGTCTCATTTGCACTTTAAGCTCATTATTTAATGAGGTGCTTCTTAAGTAATTATGATTAAAGGATGCAGGATGAGTATATAACCTATGAATATATATAAGTCAAAGTGTGATTAATTGTTCAGAGGTAAATAAGAAGTGGTCTATTTAGAAGCTCACCTTGAAGGTGGGAATTTTGTAGGACTTTAAGTACTACATTGCAGAAGTAGAAATATATTTCACAAGGAGAGGAAAATGTAAGAAATATGTCAGTTTTATTTGCTTTTTCTCCAGAAATGAGTTTGAAAAAGTGTTTATATTCCCATGAATATCATCCATCTCTTTCTTTATATTCAACCTGAATCTGCTTCTACAACCCTAAGAAATTGGCATTTTGCAGGTCCATGGAGTCCATATGGCATTACCTGGTCTGGTTTGTTACTGCTTTCTTTTCAATGTGTAAGAATGAAGAATGAGTATCAATATATCTGAATGTCAATGCTCAAGTACAAATGTCAAGTTCATTCCACATCACTGGTTGTTATGAATTCTGAGCCAATCTTGTCAGATGACAGTGCTACAGAGAACCACTTTGGTATGTTACCATGGCTTTGTTAAAGCCTGCCCCATAGATAACAAACAAGCATACAGTAATGGCCTTGTTTTTATGAGATGCAGTCATTAAATGAAACACACAGTTAATGAAATATAGTTGAAATTCACTTTAAGCATTTTTTTTGTATTTCCTATGAAAAGTGTTTACAAATTTGCTCATATAAGAGCAACTGTATTTTATATATTTGATTTCGGGTGTTTTATATCTTGACTAAAATTGCAAAATCTGTAATTGTTGTTATTTACTTTATTCTGTTTGAGAGTAGGAGAAACTGAAATGATTCTTTTGGATAAGGTTTTAGTTTATGTTAGTTTTAATTTATGTTATTAGTGCCAGTGAAGAAAATTACAGGGGTGACCACTTATAAACAGTTATATTTTTACCAATTTTATTATAATATTTAGTAATTATTAAAGATTTATTAAGGACTGAAGTGATGGCATAACAGTAGGGCATTTGCCTTGCACGTAGCTGACCTAGGACAGACAGTGGTTCAATTACCCGGTGTCCCATACGGTCCCCCAAGCCAGGAGCAATTTCTGAGCACATAGCCAGGAGTAAACCCTGAGTGTCATTGGGTGTGGCCCAAAAAACCATAAATAAATAAATAAATAAATAAATAAATAAATAAATAAATAAATAAATAAATATAATAAAGATTTATCATATAACTCTATATCACAGATGACAAGTCTATTTTTCATCAGTGTACCAACCCAATGTCCTCTTTTTTCCTTAAATTAGTTATATTTTATGAGAAGTCTGCTAGAATTTTACAGGAGTTATTAATTAAAGTGTGCTTTTATATTTACATAATTTAGTCCTCATAAATTTTATATTAAATTCTTTCACTTTTTTATTATGAGCTTCTATTTAGAGCCGTTTAAATGTATGCTTTTTATAGAAGCATCTTACAAATCGTTTTTTGTATTTTTCTTAACTACCTCAGAGACATAATTTCTATTATGAATGGTATTCTTCTGCAACTTCATGTCCCAACAGACAATTTTTGCTTTGGAGGATAGTTGCAATCAAGCCTATCTGCTTTAATTATTGAAATATCAGTATACTAGACTCAATAATCTTATTATTAAAGGGCATATTTTACGCAGAAATTGAAGAGTGATAAACTCTTCTGATGTCTGATTCTTTTCAGAAATCTTATTCTGAATTATTCTGCCTGATAATGTTTGCGTACAATTGTAAGTTGCTAAAAAATCTTTTCCACTATTGTATAGATTACTAAGAATAACAACTATTATTTTGCAACCATTTTAAATATTGTATTTTTGTGAATTTTTAAAAATATGTTTTATACCATGAAATTTAATATATAAATATGTCTATTTCAGTACTTTTTGTATATACACAATTGTATATCTAATATCATGACCCCAATGAATACTACATTTATTAGAACTCCCTCCCCGTAACTGTCACCCATCCTTTATTCTTTAGCAAAAATAAAAATCTATTATACTTTCTGTATATATTTTATATTCATATGGTTTGTAAATCCATGTTTATTATATATATGTCAAGTAATTAAAAGTATGCCTCATTTTTCTATTTGACTCAGTAATTTTACATCAGTATACCTTATCTGTACATTATGAGTATTTATCAATGGCTTTATAACTTCATTTTTTATGATGATTTATTTAACTACAGGATTAAAAATATTTGTGATAGGAGTAAGATGAGTAAAGTGCTTGTCTTGCATACATTTCACCAGTATTCCAGAACAGAAGAGGGTCAGGAGTATGCTTTGAGCAAAGTGTTTCTTTAACTGCTGCTGCTCATCTCTGGATTTTGGTGTGTGTGTGTGTGTGTGTGTGTGTGTGTGTTAAAAATCTGTTTCACTAATCTCTATCACCTAGGTCTCTTTCCATTAAATTAATAATTTTCTTAACCTTGGGGCCAAAGCAGTGGCACAGTGGTAAGGTATTTGCCTTGCACGCGGCTTACCTAGGACAGACTGTGGTTTGATTCACTATCATCCCATATGGCCCCCCAAGCGAGTAGCTATTTTTGAATGCAGTCAGGAGTAACCCCTGAGCATCACTGGGTGTGGTTCAAAAACAAAAACAAAAAAAAAAGAGATAAATAATATTTTTCTAAACCTTATGAGTGATTAATAACTGAGGCAAACCTTTCATTTTTCAAAGTTTATAGCCTTCACTTTTTGCTTTTGTGGATCCATATCAATCAGATTTGACATATTTGGATATTCTCATATCTTTCATATGTTTATAATCCCATGCATTTATACAAACATCTAGATCCTCAGAAATAAGCAAACAATCATTCCTAGATGATATGTGAGGAGAAAGGAACTGTTATTCATTCATAGACAGTGGGATGCCATCTAGTCCAGCTTTTCTTGAAAATAATATAGAGTTTCCTCACAAAACTGGAAATTAAGCTCCCATGATCCAGCTATACCTAGGAATATACCCTAAGAGCAAAAAAGAAACAATACAAAAATTCCTCTGCACATGTTCCTTGCAGCTCTATTTACAATAGCCAGAAACTGGAAACAATCCATATGACCAAAAACACACGAGTGGCTAAAGAAACTGTGGTAAATATACACAATGGAATACTATGCAGCTGTAAGGAAATATGAAGTCATGAAATTTTCCTATACATAGATGGACATATAAACTATTATGCTGAGTGAAATAGTCATAGGGAGAGAGATAGAGACAGATAGTTCTCACTCATCTGGGTATTTAAGAAAAATAAAAGACATTGTAATACCCAGAGACAATAAAGATGAAGGCCAGAAAGACCAGCTCACGATATGAAGCATACCACAAAGATTGGTGAGAGCCATTAGAGAAAAAAAACTACATTAACAACTATCATGAAAATGGTAATGAATGAGATAAATAGAATGCCTATCTCGATTATAGGCAGTGGATGACAAAGGAGAGAGATGGGGGCATCGGTGTTGGGAAGACTGCACTGGTTAATGGGGTTGTACTTCTTTATGACTGAAACCCAACTACAAACATATTTGTAATGATGGTGCTTAAATAAGTATATTAATTTTTAAAAAAGAAATAAGCCTTTATTTTCAAAAAGTTTAGATTTTCTTTTAAGGTTTTGAAAATTAGTTTTCTGTTTGTCTTGCATTGCTGCCACAGGCAAAAGCAGTTCATGATAAACAATAGTTGTAATGAAATTGACAAACTCTCTAAGGAAGAACTTCCTTTTTTCTTGTTAATATGTTATGAGCCAATTTAAATGGCTGCTAATATGAAGTGAGTTACAATTAATTGGAAAAGAAATATCTTAGAGGTGAATCATAGCTAATGTGAAGAACTGAGTAGTAGAGCCAAACATTACTTTTCCATGAGTGGCTGATCTTCTGTCACTTCAGTACTTTAGTCTTCAGTTGACTTAGGAAACTTATCTAAATGGTACTTCACTTAAAGTATTAGGTTTCTGGTTAATTTCTAACATTTTCAATTAATAAAGGAGGCCATTTTCAAATATATTTAATTAATTTGATGTTTATAGCATCAAAACATGTTTGGAGAAACAATTTAAAAGTATTTGGGAAGATGAAAGGACCAAACATTATTTGTATCTCTTATCCTGAAAGTTAACTTTATAACTGTGAGTCTACTCTCAGGACAATATATTTTTCTCTTTTCCACCAATAGAATGAATTCTAGGAAATGTTTGATGTTAAACCAACCCCATTACCTATGTTTCTCAACTATGATTTATAATAAGGTTGTAGCCTGTGACTAGCAATCTTGCTACTACCTCTGTGGCATAAGAATATTTTTCACTCATAACTTAATGTCTACTGTAGGATACTATGATTGTTTCATCAACTTTGTTCTGACACAGAGGTAGTTGACATTGTCTCTATCTTGATAAAAAAAAATAACAAAATTGTAGCTACAGCCTAAGTTGTTTTTCACCAAGAGTTTTAGCACATAATTCAATTGTGAAATCTTGTCTTAAAACTCATAACACATAGAGACCAAAGCAGATACAGCAGGTAAAGCCTGGAATACAGCCAACTTGGAATCATTCTTTGGCACCATTTATGGTTTCCTAAATATTCCCAGGAGAGGTATCTGAGCATAGTGACAGGAGTAAGCCCTGAACTTAACTTGATGTGTCTCCTTTGAAAATAAAGTAAAATAAAAGTCATAGTACCCAACAGGATCTCTTCCCTGAGCATTTTATGAAGGGATATGCTCTACCACTTTTTCTTCTTCTTATTTCCCCTCCACTCCCAACCCTCTCCTTCATTCTCTCTCTTCTTACCTATCCTCTTCTCTCTCTCTTTTTTTGCCTATAATAACTTAACTTTGATATAGCACTTTATATTGCCTAAACTACAGCTTCAAATGTGAATATCAACTTCTGCTTCTCTCTTTAGTTAGTTTTCAGTCTAGTTATCATTTTGGTTTTCATTTTTCACACTTAGGACTCTTTATAATATTTCAAAGTATAAATATACATCATGTAATAAATAAAATATATTACATTAATCAAAATTATACAAAAAATATATATATATATATATATATTTTTTTTTTTTTTGGTTTTTGATTTTTGGGTGACACCCAGCTGCACAAAGGGATTTCTCCTGGCTCTACACTGAAAAATCACTCCTGGCAGGCTCGGGGGATCATATGGGATGCCGGGATTCGAATCACGGACCTTCTGCATGCAAGGCAAACACCTTACCTCCATGCTATCTCTCCGGCCCCGCAAAATATTTTCTTGATGAAAAAATAAAGTTACAAATATTTATAACGAAATCTCTACTATTGTCCTTAAATCATTCCATAAGATCAGAATCAGAATGCAGAATAAAAATTTCATGATTATGGTTAAATCTGGAATCATTTTATTTTTCTAAATTTTCATTTAAAATGATTTGGGAAAATCTCCATGTAACCAACATGAATTTCCTTTTTTTTTTTTTTTTGGTTTTTGGGCCACACCCGTTTGACGCTCAGGGGTTACTCCTGGCTATGTGCTCAGAAATCGCCCCTGGCTTGGGGGGACTATATGGGACACCGGGGGAATCGAACCGCGGTCCGTTCCTTGGCTAGCGCTTGTAAGGCAGACACCTTACCTCTAGCGCCACCTTCCCGGCCCCCAACATGAATTTCTTGACCTTAAACATTTTGTCATTAGTAAGTTTAAATTGTTGTTCATTCAGCTGAGTGATGCAATTCTTGGTTTTTATAAAAGCTAATCTGGTTTTGTTTGTTTGTTTATTCCCTACAGGCTAAGAATTTTTATGACTGAACTGAGCACAATAACTATTAATAGGCAGAAAAAATAATTTTAATTATATATACTGTCATACTTTCAGATATTTTTAAAAATAGACTTGGCTTCAAAGAGAATAGAATAGAATATAAATAGAATAGAAAAATCTTGCAATATATTTAGCCTTCCAACTACCACAAAATGCATCTCAGGCTTGGGAAAACACATCTACAAAATAATCTGTTTTTCCAGTGAGAATAGTGGAACTCACCTAACATTTATTTGTAATCTAACTCCATTTCTCTATTATTCTTTATACTTGAACGCATTTATTTCTTAAAATTCTAATATTTTTCATTCAGAATAGTAAAAATCTCTATGTATTTCTACACTAAAACCATGATATAGACAGTTTTTAAATTTAGGCCAATATGTGTAAATCCCAGAGAAAACAAGGCAAGAAATAAAAGTTGTTCTATTGGAGTCGGAGAGATATCATGTAGGTACGACGTTGGCCTTGCATGCAGAAGGTCTGTGGTTCAAATCCCAGCATCCCATAAGGTCCCCTGAGCTTGCCAGGAAGAACCCTGAGTGCTGCCGGGTGTGACACACACACACACACACACACACACACACACACACAAACACACACACACACAAAATTGTCCAATTAATAAAACAAAATTTCTTAAAGATAATTCTATTTTCCCATTGCAAGCAATATGCAGAAAAGTCTTTCATGATAATTTGCTACTATAAAATTTGGTATTCTAAAAGATAACATGTGAGAGCATATATATGTGTGTGTAACTATATGTGTGTGTATGATTATGGTTAGGAATGGAGTTAGAATTTGGTTTGTGTAGGAGTTATTTGTTGTGTTATTTTTAAAGTTAAAAATGAGACCAAAGTTCCAGGAGAGTACTGTTTAGGCTAGTTGGTCATTTTAGTCATAAGATATTGCTATAGGGCCCGGAGAGATAGCACAGCGGCCTTTGCCTTGCAAGCAGCCGATCCAGGACCAAAGGTGGTTGGTTCGAATCCTGGTGTCCCATATGGTCCCCCGTGCCTGCCAGGAGCTATTTCTGAGCAGACAGCCAGGAGTAACCCCTGAGCACAGCCGGGTGTGGCCCAAAAACCAAAAAAAAACAAAAACAAAAACAAAAACAAAAAAAAAACACCAAGATATTGCTATAATTTGGATTAGGGTTAGGATAATAGGAGGTAGATGTTAGTTATTTTGTGTTCAAATTAAAAATCAAATGTAACGTTGGGCAATTGTAAAATTTAAAACAGTTAGTGTGTATGGGCTTATAGTACAATCATGATTAGTATAATTTTAGAGTTAGATTTACTATTAGGGTTATAGCTAGGTAGGATTAAGTTTCTGTAGCATTTATGTGTTATGGTTTTTCAGTTTTCATAATTAAAATGTAAATTAATGTGTCTGGAAAGAGATTACAATAGGTAGGACTTTTGTCTTTCTTGCATCTGTCCTGAATTCAATCTCTGAATCCCATATTATTCCTGAGAACTGTCAGGATAGTTCCCTGATCAGAGCCAGAAATAAGACTTTGACGTTGCAGGGTATGTCATGAAAAGGAGAAAGAAAGAAGAAAGAAAGAAAGAAAGAAAGAAAGAAAGAAAGAAAGAAAGAAAGAAAGAAAGAAAGAAAGAAAGAAAGAAAGAAAGAAAGAAAGAAAGAAAGAAAGAAAGAAAGAAAGAAAGAAAGAAAGAAAGAAAGAAAGAAAGAAAGAAAGAAAGAAAGAAAGAAAGAAAGAAAGAAAGAAAGAAAGAAAGAAAGAAAGAAAGAAAGAAAGAAAGAAAGAAAGAAAGAAAGAAAGAAAGAAAGAAAGAAAGAAAGAAAGAAAGAAAGAAAGAAAGAAAGAAGAAAGAAAAAGAAAGAAAAGAAAGAAAGAAAGAAAGAAAGAAAGAAAGAAAGAAAGAAAGAAAGAAAGAAAGAAAGAAAGAAAGAAAGAAAGAAAGAAAGAAAAAGAGATAGCTATAGAGTTTGTTAGATTTGCATAAATTTGTTAGATTTATATAGATTGTTAAATTTAAGTCAATAGTAGTTTTAAATTAAACTAGGTTCAGAATGATTATTTGTTATGTTTAGGATTAGGATTAGGGCCAAGTGTTAGGATTTGTGTAGATTTTAGATTTTGCTGTGTGCAAAGTCACAAATGCAAGTATAGTATTGTGTGATTATTGTACTTCCTCTTATTGGTAGGTTTAGTACTATTATGGATAAGGCTTGCTATTATCAGGTTAGAGTTACATCTAGGGCAAGAGTTAGATTTAAGGAGATGCTAGCTGTTAGATTTGGTGTAATGTTTAAACAATGAAAGCAAAGTGCAGGGCAATAGTTAATTGGTGGTTTAGACCTATGATAGGTTTAGGATTAGTCATGGTTACGAGGGTTAATTTAGAGTTAAGGCTAGGGTTAGACTTTATATTTGAATGTGATTTAAGTTAAAAATGAAAGTCAAATATAGGTTGAATGTTAGATTTTGGCTTATTGATACTTGAAGGCCAAGGTAAGTATAGGGCTCGAGTTTTGACTTGTATTACTGGTCAGGCTAAAGTTAATCGAATGTAAGTTTTCTGTAGGGGTGAGGTGTTTATTTTTTCTATACTTAGAGAAAACAGTAAGCTAATATTGGATTGTTATTAAAATTTAGACTCAATACAACACTTACATTTATGATATAACTTAACCTAAAAGTTTATGATTTAACACTTAACTCTATGACATATCCTAACATATTCATTTTAATAATTTATTTTTATATAATGTTCTCTTTCAACTTTGCCTTCTCTATAAATTTATATTACTTTTCATTTAATATATTAAGGTCCTTTAATTCTCATATAAAATATGATTCCCTTTCAATTACAACACTTGAAATCTCTTCTGGATATTTTTTAACTGCTAAAGGAGTTATGTTTAGTTGTGCATAATTTTAATAACAAGATATATAATAAATACTCACTATAATCTGACTAGAATCCAACAACAGTAATGTAATTTACAGTTTAAATTTTATCACAGATAAAACCATTTGAGCATGTCAAATAGAGTTGCATTTTGTAGTATCAGGTTCCATCTGGGCACTAAATGTCTCCTTTATCTGAACAGGTTTTGTTTTATGGTACAGAATCAATTGAATATATATAATTGGATTATGATTTTTATAGGAAGAGTTTACATTACAAAACAAGCAAACATTTTCATTTGTAATGAAAAGGGTGGAGTAAGTGGTATAAACCATTTAAAAGGGGAAACATGCTAGATGAAAACTAGCAGAAGACCAAACTGTCCCTTCTGCTTTTGGATAGTCCAAAGAATACACTTTGTAAAGTCTTTAAGACCTGAGCTGGTTCCAGAAAATATCTCAAAACTGAGCAAATACAATGTCTAAATCATGGCCATATTTCAGAGTTGTGTTCTGAATATAATCTAGTTGTTTCATTTAGCCAGGCCCTTCAGAGCAAACAGGTCATTTAATGTTCCTACTTTTCAATGTTGCTTATTGATAATACAAGTCCATCTGTTACTCTATCTCTACCTAATGGGTTAAAGTATGTTTTTGTGGCTCCTACCTTTATAGTAGCATTGTAGTTGCAAATATCTCAGATATTTCTACCATCTCATCAGCAAGGAGTATTATAATGCCAGTGCACACATGGTTGATCTGTCATCTAATCCTATATACAATTTGCTCTTTAGGTTCATATTCGTGGTGTTTCAAAATCTCCATGAAATATGTCATTCAAAATAAATCATTGAAAATATTACCTTATTAAATGTACAGCATGAACAACAAAAAGTTCATAAACCCAATGTTAAAGTGGAATTTTTTAAAACCCACTAACACTTTTAGATCACCAAACTACTCCAATAGAAAGAGAAAGAGAGAGAATAAAATTTTCTGCTACTGAGGCAGGCAAGGTCCAGGAGATGTTGATGGTTGATGAAAATGTGCATTAGTGAAGGGTATATTACACATTGTATTACTGAAAATCATAAATAACTTTGTAACTGTGGGAAAATGTATTATTAAAAAGTACTTTTTTTTTCTAGATGCACTTAGGTTAGCTTCTTCTATAGATTACATGAAACTATATTTATTCTTTGAGAAGCAGTCTTGTAGCTGCTTTGGATTTTAATTTAGGGTCTCCTATTTACAAGCTTAAAAGTCTCTATTGAAATGAAAAAATAAACTGTGTGTTTTTTTTTTAAAGAAATCCAGAAGAGTCTACCATAATCATTGCAATATTATTATTTCAGGTTCAGCTGTCAATTTCTCTGTAGTGATATCTAAAAGTACTAGAGTATTCTGGACTCTATAGAATCCCCAAACTCATCAAATAACACATATAAATAAAGAAGAAATCTATCAAATACATCCAATTTATCCGATGAGCTACAATGATCAAATAAATAAACCAAAGTTAGGAAAAGGAGCCAAACCAGAAGGCACTACAGAAAAGTAAAATGAGGTCATAGAATTGGTTATTACTTTTTCTAAAATGACAGAAGAGGGAGCTCTAGAGCCATAACACAAGAAAAACTGTTCTGACCTGCCCACCTTTCTTGAAGTATGTAAAAATTCTAGAGAAGAAAGAAAAAACTGGATAAGAAGATAGAGGAAAAAGACAGAAAAAAAAAAAGAATAAAAGTAGTTCCTTTGGTCCACTTATCTCAGGAGTTATTTTAATTTATAAATAGGAAAAGAGTAGAGGCAGAGTGTTTCATATATTACTAAATATTACATAAGAAAGTAAGCATTTTTATGAGTCATATTTTTCATTTAATTCTGTTCAAACAGTTGATGTCAGATCTTTGTCATCACTAGGTGCATCCTCTTATTGGGATTAAGTAATATATCGTCATTGATTCAACAGAAAATATGTTTCCTATTATTTTATCCACTCCTTTCAGTTCAGTCTTCTTAGGAACCATTAGTAATTTCTAATGCTCATATAAGCTTAAATGTGTTCTGAAAATATGTCACCCTATACTACACCATTGCACTGATAACTACAGTTTTAATAGCACTTCATGTGTATTATGTCTAACATCCACTTCTTAATTCCTAAATAGGCTTCGTCAAAAATCCTATAAATTGTAAAACTATATTTCCTTCCTTTAGTTTTCTACTAGAATTGTAAGAAAAAAATAGTCAAAGTTAGGTATTTTTCGGAGATTAAAAGAAGAGGAGATTGATGCCAACATGTTAAAGAACAATGTACCATACTCACTATAGTCCTTGCATAAGTATTTACAATTTTTTTTTGGTTCCACCCCAAAATGCTCAGGTGTTTCTTCTGGATCTGCACTCAGAAATTACTTCTGGATGTACTCAAAGGACCATATCATGTCATGGTTGTACCTGTGTTGACTTAAACCTATTCAATGTCACACATAGAACCTATGTGACTATATGCAAGACAAGCACTGACCTACTCTAACTCTGGACCTGAGATGTTTTCTTAAGGGAAAGATAAACTGCTTTTTTAAATTTTGCAATGTCTGCAACAAATTTTTTCATATGTTAAGCAAATATTTCTGATTTCTTACTTTTAGGTCAACTGTACATTATGCTTTTACTGACTATTCTCTTCTCTCAAGATCAGATCACCATATAAAGTGAACTGGGATATTGAGTAAATGCAATAGTCCTGACAATGAAAGCTTTCTATACCAGTATATAAGAGAGACATGAGGCAATATCAATTTGAGTAAACATTTCCAGATTTATCTGTACATAATCACACACAAAATACATACTTTTTGCATAGTAAACTATGACAGTGTGGCATTTCTATCTGTATAGTAGACCAAAAATAGGCTGAAGCCATAGTATAGCATGCAGGGTACTTGCCTTGCATGTGGCTGACTCTCTTTCTCTATTTCTATACCTGATGTCTAATATTTGTCCCCAAGTCTGCCAAGAGTAATACCTGAGCATCATCAGGTGGGGCACCCAAAAAAGTAAGAAACAAAACAAGAAAAAAAATATCAGAAAGCCTATTTCATAAGAAACAAAACAAGAAAAAATATCAGAAAGCCTATTTCATATAGATATAAATTAATGTGACATCTTAATTTTCTGTGTATACTTGTGAGTACCTAGGAATGACTTTTTTTTAGGTTTTCATTTCTAAGAATCATGATGTCATGAGTTTTTCATTTTAAGTTCTAAAGAACAAATGTTTTTATTAGGCCAATTATGTATTAAAGGAGGCATCCAAAATGTGTCTAAGAAGCACCACGATTCTCCATAAAATGTTTTCTTATAGATCTGATAAAATTCATTACAAGTCAAGATTCACTAGAAACTAGAGATAAAAAAATTACAAAACACTCTCAATTCTCTTAGAAGACACCACTTGGTAATCATGACCTAAAATGCCAAAGATGTTTTCAAATGTGAGTAGGAGCTATTCAATTTGAGATATTATTGAACTGAAAAGTAACCTGAAGAACAGAATCCAAATCCTTAGACTTGATGTAGTATAGACCTAATGTGTTCTAGACAATTTGATGGGGCCTAGGGAAGTTGAGTGCATAATTAGAATGACAGGGCAATTGCCTCAGCAATCTTATTACTATGCTTCTATCAAGGGGAATAGAATCAGCGAGTCTAAAAGGCAGGAAAAATTTGACTTAATATTTCCAAAAGATAAGTGGCCAAATATTCAGCATAAAGTATTTTTATTCACTGGAAATTAAAGCAGAATAAAATAAAAATAGCCAAGATATTTCAGTATAGCATTTTGGAATACTATGGAATATCCCAATTAGCCTAAATTTATCATATATAGCTTGATAAACAAGGCAACTTATTTATCTTGAATCAAAGCAACTGCATATATTTTATTTCTTTTACTTTATTTAAATGCGTCAGTCCAACAACTATGTTAAAAGGCCATCTTTTAGAAAATTTGTATGAATATATCTTAGATGCGATCAGTATGCATTGCAAATTATAGCATAGCATTGGAATATTAATTAAAATTTAAAGTGGTGACTTTATCAACTTCTTTACACACTGTCAAGATAGTGTGTTTATAATGCTTTGTCTTTTCTTTCTATCCTTAAAATTAAAGTGATGGGACAGAGAGTTAGTACAGCAGCAGATTGCTTGTCTAAAATAACGTTGTCCCGAGTTTGATCCTCAGCACCACATATGGTCTCCAGAGCTTGCCAGAAGTGCAAGGCCAGAAATAATTCCTGAGCACCACTATGTGTGGCCCAAAAACATAAAAAAATAGATGAGACTTGATAGATATAATAACAACTTTAATAGATTATGAAGCTTTACAACAATGAATTCTGATGTTAAGTTGTGACTTTATAGAATTGCAGATGTCACTAGTATTGACATAGTTTATAATTTAGGCTTTGTACAAATGGAGCATTTCCGATTTGCCAGATTACTTATTGGGTGACAACACAGAGTCAAATATGACAGATAAATTGATGATGAAAACCCTGTTCATATGATTGGCAAGTACAGCTTATATTTTAAGATACTTTTTGAGGATTTCACAGAATTTTTAGGCAATAAAATACTCTGGCAAACTGATATGCTCATACATTTCTGAAGCATTTGTTTTTCTACCTAGAATGCAATATGATGGTAAATACCGAATATCTGTTCCAACAGACACATGCAATTTAACATTCACAAGATTCATGATCTTTCATGCTTTGCTTTCTCTCAGTTGCAAAAAATCTACAGTTGTAAGTCTCACACATATGTAAGACTCACACATTTCCAGTTTTAAAATATAAAAATGTCTTTTACTAAAAGTTAGCACAATTTGACCATTAGACACAGAAATAAGATGCTATTAAACTGCATGCTAAAAATAACCAAGATCTAGTTAAGGACTGTTTAAATTCTGAAGAGATTATTTGTACTTACTGTGAATTTTTCAATTCAAATTTACTTTAATCTGATTCCACATTGGTATCAAGCATATTTAAATATTGTTTAATTAGGCATTAAGAAAATAAGATAATAGAGATTCTCCAACCCTGAGAGAGAGCAAGAGGAAATCTTGGTATTCTGCAATAAATGAACAGTATCTCAAATAAATACTGATGTCTGAAAGCCAGGGGAAGGTATGCATCAGCATAAAATTGATATGCAGACAGGGTTGAATAAAGGTGTACTTTTGTAAATCAGCCTGGGTTGTTCTACATGAACTTGTACAGTAAAACCAAATATATATTTTAAGATGATTGAATCATTGTGCCTAGATTTAATGGGCAAATTATCTAGAGAATGTAGTTGTTCAGAACCTTGCATATCCTTGTCAGTTTGAGCTGTTTTCTAGATATATTGATTTTAGTATTTGTCTTTCAAATTTTGACTACATGTCAAACCACAGTTGTGGTAAAAAAGAATGCCCATCCAATATCCACTCCTCACCATATCATTATTCATAGGATGTTAGATCTTTATAGTAATTTATGCACACAAGTCCCTGTTGAATTAGTGAAAATGAAGTTTTCATATTACTGCCACTAAAGAGTTTATGAATTTCAAAGGTCTTAGCTGTTGAGTGTGCTCTGAGACCATATTTTCCTGGGGAGAATTTACAAATGGTGTGATGCTTAAGGGAACACAATCTATACAAACTGTGACTTGGATTAACCTACATTATCTGATGTTTGGGTCAGTGTTAAATTTCACATTGAAAATCTTTCATGCCTCCTTTTTCAATACCATTCTCCTTAAGATATGAAATCATTTAAAATGCTAAAGCACTCAAATAATTTACACTTGTATCCATAAATATTTGTTCCCTTAATGTTAATTGTTTTTCTTGTATCTTTTCCTTCTCTGCCTTTGCAAAATCCTACCCATCTTAAATTCATATTCCACACCCTCTGTAAATTTTCCCTTCTATAAGCATATTTGCCTAGAAGAATAATTTTTCTCCTCTGTGCTCACTTGGCTGGTCACACACACCAAAGTTTAGCATTTACCTTTTTGTATATTCTCTTTATTGTATTAAGGCTAGAACTTAATGAGAAAATTTGAAGCTCACTTCTTATCATCTAATATTGTCTTTGCAAACATTAAAACTTCAAACAATCCAGAAGGCTAAAAGTTGATTTGTAGAACAAACAGAGTGTTGGAAGCAGATCAACCTAGATCTGATTTTTCTGATGATCCTTAAAATAATCGGCTTTTGTCTAGGGTTCCTTTCCTACTGTTCCCTTGTCCTTCCCTAATAGGCTACCTTGTATGGCAAGGTAGCTTTGGGCAGGGTCTATGGAAACAGATTTGTGAAGACCTGATATGTGGTTTACATACACCATGTGGTTCTTACAAAATGGCGTCTCTCCCTGCTCAGAACCTGAGAGAAGCCTGCCATGTGGCCTTTACAAAATGGCATCCCTTCTTGTTCAGAATTCAGGTCCCAAGGGTTTGTATGATATTAGAGTTATTACAGGTTCCCGACACATATTTTTATGTCAAGGCTATTCAAATAAATTTAAGCAGACAAAAATATATCACTAGCATTTTACTTACTAGGCCTTTGAAAAAAGTTTTTCAAAAAGCTAGGAGAAAGCTACTTTAGACAACATTTTTCACATTTTATTACTTTATAACTTGAGAATTTTGCATTTTCAAGATTAACTATTTACTACCACTGTCTGATTTGTACTTTTATACAAATTTCTTAAACTGTTGTTTATTTCCACTTGTGTGCCTATCAAAATTTTCTGTAATATATCTGGCTAAGAACAATTTTTATGTTTCACTCTTTTCAGCAAAAATAAATGTATTAAAGGCATGAAATAATTGAAACACTTCAAATTGAGAAGACGATCACTTTAGATATCACAGAGAGTTGCTTGCCTATGATTGCAATTTGAATGCATGATGACATCTTTCCCATGAGTGTGAAAACAAAATTGTCTATAAAGTACTCAGGAAGTCTCTCAAGACAACTAATTAATGCCATTATTATCTTAAGCACAACAAAGATTATTGAAAAGTTTCCTGTTACTAAGATACTTTAGAAAATAAATTGCAATTACCTTGGATATTGTGCTACAATGTCTCTTTCATTGATTTCCTGTATGTTTACTAAAGGATTTGGGGTATTATTTTCAATAATTTACACTTGTATTTGGAATTCTGGCATCTACAGACCATAGGTCTTGGAAGGAAAAAAAGTCATTTCTATTATTGCTTATCTTAAAGCAAAAAGCAACAACATGAATGAAGGGGAGAGAAAAATCATACTGCTGATTTTGTGCCCTGCCTCACCTTGTTTGTAATGATGGTTGCTTTGCAATGGAATGTTCTTGTTGAGATGTGCTAAACAAGACGACAATTTTCATCAAAATGGTGGTAGGAGTGCCAGCTCCAGATTTAACATCTGTCTCACTAAGACCACAAGGAGACAAACCAGTACTGCACAAAGACAAAGGAGTTTATTTTAAAATACCAGAATGCTAGGGCCACACCTTTAGTAGGTGTGACCACAGTCTATCTTACATTCTTGCTTAAATATAAATTTAGAATGGATTGGCTCATTGCTTTGAGATAAGCTGATTAGTGAAGGAAGAACTTGTGCACCAGCTAGATAGATTTCACAGATTTCATTGGCTAGATAAATTTAAAGCCCAAATTACATTTGGGTGCCCACAGGTGGCTCACATTTCATTTGGGTGCCCTCAGGTCCCCGGATATACTTAGTTCCATGCACAATTAGATTTCTTAGTTTACTGCTGGATTACTTAATCTATAGGACTATCCTGGTATTTCTTGGAAGGCACATTTATGTCTCATGTCTAAGACAAAGTAAGGTCACATAAGCAAAACAGGAATTAATTAGAAACTTACATTTTATTATTCCCTTCTAACAAAAGTTAATATTCCAGCTGACTTTTATCTTTAACAATGTGTGAGATTGTTTATTTTAAAGTTTTGATATTCTGATGCATATATGTGTCAAATTTTGAATTTAATGTTTGTTCACTCACACCTTATTTTCTTGTGTTAGGACTATTTGGATCTTCTTTAATACTGGAATACCTTTATTTATTTGTTTATTTATTTGGTTTTTGGGTATCACCCAGAGGCACTCAGGGGTTACTCTTGGCTCTGTACTCAGAAGTTGTTCCTGGCAGGCTCAAGGGATCATATGGGATGCAGGGATTCGAACAGGTTCCATCCTGTATTGGTTGCATGTAAGGCAAATTATTAATGTATAATACTTTATATTTAAAAATATTTCTGTCTTTATTTGGTGATTTATTTGTATGTGGTTAGTTTTTGTTGAGAAAAATCATTCCAATTTATTTTTTACACTTTCCCTCAGTTTATGATGCTTTTGATGAAGAGAATAGAAGATATTTATGAACTTTTTGTGTAAATTTTGTATTTTTCTTTATAATATGTGCTTTTCTACCTTTTTGAGAATTACAACTCTGAAGTGAATTTCTGAAACTCAGATTTTTAAAAACATTTTTTGTTTTCCTTACACTTACCCAAAAATAAATTTTCATATTGTACACGCTGTATTAGCCAGGCTCATTTAGGAGACAATTTTTATACACATTAAAAAAACCAACTTAATTGTTAACTGAAATAAAATGAACCATATATATAAATAAATGTTGAATTAATTCATATATTATTACAAAATTACCAAATGTAGGAAGCAGCTTATATATTTGTATGCTATTGTATGTATTGGGAAAGCAGATGGAAAATACTGGGATTATAAATATTTATTAGCTCAGAGAAAGGAATGTGCAGAAACTGAGTCCTTTGCAGAGAGGTGATTTTCAAATGATTCTGGAAATTCTGAGCTCAGGAGGGCACTGACTGACTGGAGATAGGAGTCTGAGGAGAATGTGATAACAATTCCCAGCAAAACTACAAGCTACTCTTCTATTGAAATTCATAAAACCAGAAAACAGGTAGGAAGCTAACAAGAACTATGGTGCTGCGCTGCTTTATTCTCCCAAATTGCTATCTCTGTCTCCCCAGTTTATTGTGCCCCCCTTTAGTAACTCCACTCCATAGCAGTTGTCCAGAAAACATGTTCTGGTGAAAAGCCAATGCAATTAGAGGCAAAACTTACCTTGAACTTATAGTGAACACAGATACACAATGCAAAATTCCCAATGGTTGAAGACTATTATTTTCTTTTGGGGTAAAGAGCATTATATTTTCTTTATATGTATAATACCTCTATAATAATACCTCTTAATGTGTTTATCCCCAAATGTAAGATAGCCTCTAACATCACATTTTTCTTTAATTACTTTTTAAATTCATTTTAATTTATTTTATATATACATATATATTTTTCCCCCTTTATCTTTACCTCTTTTGGCTCTTCTTGGTATGAAAACCTACAAGAAAAAGTCTTGGGGCTGAAGAGATAGCATGGAGGCAGGGTGTTTGCCTTGCATGCAGAAGGATGGTGGTTTGAATCCCAGCATCCCATATGGTCCCCCAAGCCTGCCAGGAGTGATTTCTGAGCATAGAGCCAGGAGTAGCCCCTGAGCGCTGCCAGGTGTGACCCAAAAAAGAACCAAACCAAACAAAAACAAAAACAAAGAAAACAACAAGAAAAAGTCTTGCCTGGAATAAAAGCTTAGGTCAAAACCAGGGCACAAAGACTTTGTAGCCTGTCATTCTAACCCCTAAATGCCCCAGAAATATAATCTGGCACCATTCCTTTCTGCAAGGGCATACTAAAAAGGAGAAATTTTATGTAGAGAAACAAGCTCTTATTTACTATGGATACTATATTTTATAACATAGGAGTATCTGCCACACTGAACATGTGTCATGTGGACCCAATTTAGACTCCATGTAATTAGAGAGCGACCATTCATCCTGAACCCTAGATCCCAGACATAGAACCAACACAGTTCCCTGCAACAGCACCAAGAACCAAGCTCCACCTGGGAAATTTCTAATACTGCTCTGGCACCAACTTGCACCAGTTTAGATATGACATCCTGACAACGAGGAAACAGAAATAACTAAATCTCAGAGCAGGTTGTCTTATTTCATCACCTAATGGTAAGATGAAATCAGAAGACACATTGTCCTTTGATCCATGCAAAAGTCAAGATCGCTAAGTACAGAAGACTGACTTTGACTACCAATCCTGGGATTGACAACTTATCTTGGGATCAATATAAAAGACCATAGCCTAGGCTTCAGCCTTGAATTTGATTAATAACCAAAATCTTTAATTCCTGAGGTCTGAATTTGACAACTGCGACTGAACAGAAATTCTGAAACCATAATTAAAGACTCTATCCTAGGCTTTGTCTCAGGATCTGTGCAAAAGCCAAAACCACTAATTAAAGAAGACTGATTACAACAACAGTGATGGAATAGAACTCCTAAAACCATAAAGAAAAACTCTATCTTAAGCTTCATCCTATGACTTATTGCAAATACCAAGATCTCTAGTTACAGAGGCCTAATTTTACCATCCACAACTGAGCGGAAAGTTTCCTGGCACCTTATAAAGATCTTGGGGTGTGAAAATGAGCCTGTACGAAGCCTATACTTGTTCCCATGAGAGCTTGCTTCAAGGGCAGAGAAACCTTGTATCTCTAGGCAAAGGGAATTCCCTTCCTAATATCCCCAATACATACTGTGCCAATGCCAAAAAAAAAAAAAAAAAAGCACAAAACCTTGCCACACTGCCCTCCTTCCTATTTTTTTTCTCCCGTTCTTGTAGTTATTATTTGTTTTTGTTGTTGTTGTTGTTGTTGTTGTTGTTGCTGTTGTGGATTTTTTTGTAGTTGCTTGTTTGGCATTTTTGTTTGTTTTCTTTTTTTGTTTTGTTTTTGTTTAGTTTTGTTTGGTATGTTCTTTTTTCCCTTTCTTCTTTTGAACTGATATTTATAACCTCTAGACAGACTCTTTCCAGTTTTTTTTTCTTTTTTTTTTTTTTAAACAGACCACATAACTTGAATCATCTTTAACTTGCCTCATAAATTGAGGGGGAAAAATGAATGGTACCAGGACCTCTCACCAAAACATTGCATAGAAATACAAAATGATCAGACTTAAACAGCAAACCCAAAATCAATGACTATAGAATCAATACCCAATCTACAGCAAGCTATACACAGAGGGGAACAGTTACACTAGCAGTCTAGGGAGCAAAGGAGGAAGATATGGGATGTATGCTCTGAACTGGATGGAGGGAGGACAATACTGGTGGTGGGAATGACCCTGATTCATTGTCACTATGTACCTTAAATATTACTGTGAAAGACTTCTATTCCACTTTGTTAACAAAAAAAATATCTTTAAAAAAGCATTATGTCAACAGCTGGGTGAAAACAAAGGTTCTTATATATTTTTCTTATTTAAGAAGTTCATTTTTGGGCCCAGAGAGATAGCACAGCGGCGTTTGCCTTGCAAGCAGCCGATCCAGGACCAAAGGTGGTTGGTTCGAATCTCGGTGTCCCATATGGTCCCCCGTGCCTGCCAGGAGCTATTTCTGAGCAGACAGCCAGGAGTAACCCCTGAGCACCGCCGGGTGTGACCCAAAAACCAAAAAAAAAAAAAAAAGAAGTTCATATATTTATACATTAGATTTTTATTTATAATGGATGTTGTCTCTTGTGTTTCTAGTTAATAAATATTTAAATTTTATATATTTTACATATTTTTAAAAAATATTTTTAAATATTATACAATGTTTACAGTTAAACTTCGTTGGGTTTCTATCATTCCTTTTTGTGATTCCAGGAACGCAAATAGAGCACTCCTTACATGCAGTGAATACTACATCCTCAGTTCTTAATAAAATTTTGTTTTATAAAAATCTTTTCTTCTTATTTTTAAAATTTTCTTATTTTGGGAGCCTGAGAGATAGCATGGTGGTAAGGCATTTACCTTGCATGCAGAAGGACGGTGGTTCGAATCCTGGCATCCCATGTGTCTCCCGAGTAGCCCCTGAGCATTGCTGGGTGTGACATCCCCTCAATAATTCCTTATTCATTTATAAATATTTTATTTTATTTAATCACTATAAGATACACAGTTACAAGTTGTTCATGATTGAATTTCAGTCATACAAAATACAACACCCTTAACCAGTACACATTTTCTTTTTATATTTTTCCTCTGTGTGTACACATTTAATTTTATTGTAAGAAAACAACTTATACACATTTTATTATTTAAAACTGAGCATTTTCTCTTTTCAGTGAAACAAAATAAATTTAAAAATAGACAGGAGCAAAATTACAATAAATAATGTCAATTCCAAATAATTGCTGTAGACACTGTTGATTCTCCCTTTGATTGAGAATGCTCAAGTCATTAGAATGACATTTTATTTTAATCTGAAAGGGTGCCTATTATAATAAACAAAAAAGAAGCCATGTTGTCAAAATGCCCATTTAACTCACCCAAACATCTCAAACCCCACCATTTTGCTGTAGTTCTCATGTGAATAATGACCTCCCTCCTCCCTCCCTTCCTCCCTCCTTCCCTACCTCCCTTCCTCTCTCTCCCTTCCTCTTTCCCTCCCTCCCTCCCTTCCTCCCTTCCTTCCTTCCCTCCCTCCCTCCCTCTCTCCTTCCCTCCCTCCCTCCCTCTCTCCTTCCCTCCCTCACTCCCTTTCTTCCTCCCTTTTTTCCTCCCTCCTTCCCTCCCTCCCTCCCTCCCTCCCTCCCTCCTTCCCTCCCTTCCTTCCATCATTTCTTTCTTCCTTACTTCATAAATATCTTTTCTTGGGCTAGAAAGCTAGTAAAGCTGGTAAAATGTTTGATCCACAGCACTCCATATAGACCACTAACACTAAAAAGAGGGATTCTGAGAGCAAAACCAGGGTAAGCACTGGACAAGGCTCAATATGGCAGAAAAGCCAAATAAAGAAAAAATAAGAAACATCTTATTTATCTTTCATGTATCTTTATTTTCATTTTTCCTTGTTATTTTATTTCCACTCCTTTCTGAAGAAATCCCAATAAGGCTACTATACAATAAAACTCTGTAACCATCACTAATATGATATTAGATTTATCTCAATTTTAAAATTGATTTTTACCAAAAGTATGTCTTTCTTTTTCATAAAACATAATAACCTGTATTAAGAGTATCAGAAATTGGAAGGATTTATCCTCATTCAGTCTTATTCATGTATGAGAGCTGCTTGAAGCAAGCTCAGTTTTGTCTTATTTAAGAAGAGATTTTGTTTTTGCAAGTGTTTCATTGAATTGAGTTTGTAGTAGTGATTTGTTTTGAAAAGTCAATATGAATATTTTTGAAACTTTGAATGAAAGTGATTTTCTCCCATCAAAATGTTATTTATTTCCAGGAGTTTTAAGTTTTTTAAAGTACAAAACCTCATGTCTAAGAGATTCCTTAGATCACTCTGATAAATACATGTGAAGAATTTAAAAGTATTTGTTTTCAATATTTTTCTCTTTTTTTAAAATCAACATCACTAATTTCTCTTGCTAATTCTGAGTTATGATGTCTTTACTTTTTATAATCTAAATCTTAAAATTTTAACTTCTTTAGGACATGCTTTCTTGTTGAAAGACTTCACTTATAGCAATAAACTTTAATAGACTTTCTCATCAAAGTTAAATTCCATGTAATGGCTAAAATTTGTTATTGAATAAAGTGTCTACATTTTTCTATCTACAAAATTACACAAATTTGTTTGTTTACACGTTAATCTAAATTCCTGTCTTTACACTCTCAATGTTTTTAAGATTTAATGTATTTTATTATATATGAATATTTGCAGTAATATTTATGATAGGAGTGGTTTAATTGCATTGTTGATATATTCACCTAAAACAGAGATTATTTATACAAATATTTGTTTCACCTTTCTTTAAAAATGTATCTTTTCATACTAGAAAGTAAAATATTTTTAATATATGTCTCTTGTTTTCTCCCATTAGCTAGCTAATTTAGTGATAAAACAAGTAACTTTTAGGCATATAGTTTCATAATTATTTTCTCTGAAGTTGTATCAGCAGTTGAATGTGCAACTAAATTTTTTCCAAATCTACATTATTTTTTCTTTAATCTCATACTTTGACTTCAGAAGATCAGACCCGAAAACTCATATTATTATTTCAATCAGCCTTTTAACATCTTTTACTAAAGAACTGTGACTTATCAATAGCTGAGTATTAGACATATGTTCAGTACCAATCCCATACCTAGAGTCAACTTTCCTTCACCATGTTCCCAGGTTCTCTCCCATTATCTCCCACTCCAAGAAAACCAGCCTCCGTCCTGTCAGGCAGCTTTTTGTGTTTGGTTGTTGAAGTTTGAGTCTTATAATTTTAGTGTTATTGACTCATTGGTTTAGATATTTAGTTATATCCTTAATTAATACCACCAATTATCCTAAATATCCTGACTCATCCTCCCCAATTTTTCTTTTCTTTTTTTTCTTACTTTTTATTCTTTTATTTTAAATTTATTTTATTTTCTTAATTATTTGGGGGTACACCAGTAGTACTCAGGGTTTACGACTGGCTCTGAACTCAGGGGCCACTTTGGTGATGCTCAGGGAACCATATTGAATGCTGGTTATCAAATATGGTAAATCACATGCAAAACCAACTCCATCCTCATTGTGCTATTGTTCCAGTCCCTCATTATTTCTTATAATTTATCTCCCCTCTCCTTCATTCTATCTTTCCTTTTCCTCCCTATACTCTGGAAACCAGGATATTATAGACATCCCATTTTAAACCACTGCTCCCTTCATTGAACATTATATCTTCTAGTTCCATCAATGGATATTGCATGAGTTCATCATTCCTTAAAGATATGTCCATTTGTACATATACAGCAAAACTTCATGCATGATCCACTTATCTATGTTGAACATTTTGGTTGGTTGTTAATATTATACTGAGTCCTCTGATGATTCATTGTGCATATATGCCCCTTTGAATTAAATTACTGGTCATAAGTCAGCTCTGAGTTTACTGACAACCCTCCTTATTGTTTGCCATAAGGGTTGAGCTAGACAACATTTAATCAGCTTATTTTGGAAGTAGATGAACATTTAAGTGCAAAATATATCAGTATTATAATGCATTTAGATTCTTCCAATTATCCTATCAAAGAAAACTTGTTTTTTGTGACTCCAGTTCATTAATTTCTGCTTTGAATTTTATTATTTCCTTATGCCTGCCTGCTTTCAGCTCATTTTGTTGGTCATTTTCCAATTTCTTAAGCTGTGCTATTAAGTTATTTATTCCTTCCTGATGAATGCTTAAAAGGCTATAAAGTTTACTCTTAATATTGCTTCTGCTTTGTTCCAAAAATGTTGATATTCGTGTTTTAATTCTCATTTTTTTAACAAAAGTACTGTTTTATTTGAGGTGAGAGTCTGCCTGAGAGGCTAACAATTTTGAAACCAGCCAGCTGCCCCTGCCAGTAGCACTTTTTATTGTAGATAAAATGGATATCAGAAAAGTGGTCTTGTAAATATCCAGTGGTCTTCTGGGCAAGAAGAGTCTTTAAGACCACTGACCCTGTTCTTGGACACCATTTCCCCAGCAGTTGGAATGGTTGTGAGGGTGCAAGGCAGTGAGCAGCATAGAGGGACCTCAGCCAAATATTTGTAATGTAAGGAGGATGGAGACAGGAAATGAGACACAGAGAGAGACAACTGGCTACCCTGTGCAGATACTCAGGCTTCAAAACTGAAAGAGTAATTCCTATGCGAGGTACAGCTCACAAGCAAACTGACCCTCCACTTGTGGTTGAAGCTCAGCAAGGTCTTGACCTCACTGCTCAATTCAAAGTTAAACACCATGAAGTTCTTAGTGATGTGCTCCAGCATAACAGACTAAGGGATCACGATCAAGTTCCTTCTCATTTGTATCCAAGGTTTTATTGTTCCTCTTTGATTTTTTCTCTGAGTTCTGTTTGTTTGATAATGAGCTATTTAATTTTCAGGTAATTAAATTATTTATCAATTTCTGTTTTCTACTTTCTTCTATTTTCAATGCATCAATGTCTGATAATACATATACACTAAGTGTATGTCATTATTATGCTAAGTATATATAGTAATATATACAAAGCCCTGTTGTATATATATAGCAATATATACAAAGCCTCTGTTCCAATTTATCCCATTTTAAATATACCTGGATTATTAAGAAATGACAATACTTTGGCCAAATTGATAGCATACTGGTAGGGCATTTACCTTGCAGATTAATTAAATTTCTGGCATCTCATATGGTCCCCAGAGCCTGCCAGTAATTTATGAGTAAAGAGCTAAGAGTAACCCATGAGTGCCACTAGGTGTGGCCCAAGAACAAACAGACAACAATAAAAACAAAAACACTCCTATCTCTTATAACCATTTTGAGTCTGTAGTCTATGTTGTCTAATATTAATATGGCCACACCAATATTTTTAAGGAAATTGATTGAAGGCTTGCCTCCCAACATTTGACTTTGAGGCCTCATTTGCTCTAACAAATCAAATGTGTATCATGAAGGCAGCACAATATTAGATTGAATTTTATAATCCATTTGTCTCTTAACTAGTGCAGTACATCTATTGACATTGAGGGTGAAAATTGCATGGTTGTCATCTTATATAGAAGTTTAGAGTGTTCCTGAGGTTTAACTTGCCTTAAACTACTCCTTCAGTTTTACTTTTAAATTTGGTTTTGAGTTTAAAGTTCCCAAGCTTTGTTTATCTATGAAGCTGTTTATTCTTCAGACCTTAATGAAAATCCTTCTGTGTGAAGATCTTGTTGAGCCATTCATTTAATTGATTTTTATTTTCACTATATCCCACCATTGTCTTTGAGCTTGAAGGGTTGCCTCTGATAAAGCTACTGTAAATATTAAGAATGCTCCTTGGTATACATTTTCCCTTTTTTCTACCTATGGTTTGATCATTGTGACTAGGATGTGTCTTCGGTGCTTTTATTTGGGACTCTTATAGCTGATACTCATTGGACACCCATGATGTGGGTACATGCACTCTTATCTATGGAACTCCTCAGCAATGATATATGTTACTCTTGCTTCATTGTTTTCTTCTCCTATCTCTCTGAGACACCAATGGTTATTATGTTGTTTCTGTTGAATTTATGTCAAAGTTTTATTGGTATCTTTCATTTAGGTTTTATAAATAAAACATCATTTATTTTGATGTTTGTTTCTATATTCTGCTTTCTTATTTTAGGACTCTTCCATGTTTTTCTGTTGTCTGGAGATAAAGATATAGCTCATCTTCTAGCTCACTGATTCTGTCGTCAGCAGCTCTTAGTATGCCACGAGGCCTTCATTTTCATTTTGCCTACCAAGTTTTTCAGTCCTGATATTTCTGTTTGAACATGTATTATTTCTTCAATCATATCCTCTTGAGTCTTATTGGCTGTCACTTCCATGGTTTCATTGAGTTCCTTGAACATTTTCAACATTTGCTCTCTAGAGTCCTTATCAGAAATGCTATATGCATCTTATCTTATATCCATATATGTTATATGGATCTTCATTCACAAAGCATGGTGGACGTCTGCATTGCTTTCCCATTGTGACCTTTGCAGTGTGTTGTTGTTTTTATATTTGTAAGTTAGGCACATTTACTAGAAGAAATACACAGCCAAGGAACAAAGCAGAGTGGCTACAATATTTTGGTGATGCACTGACTGGTGTGAAAATAGCTCCTTTAAATCAAAGTTGATTCTGTCTGCCTTATTTTATTGGGACTGTATGGCTAAAAGACTCCTTTCCATATCCTGGAGTTTTTATTTTCCTGGAGTCACACTATCCTAGATTGAAAAATGGCTCTTTTCAGTCTGTGTTACACAGTATGTCCACCGCATTACCCTGGTTCAGTGTGAGACTTGTTTTTAAAAGGCTAGCCATTCAGGATCAAGCAGAATGATAGTGAACATATAGAATAACTTCTTTATTCACAAGGTAGTTTATTATAATCACAAAGTCTGTAGATAAGATTTAATGATAGGTTACTGTGCCGGTACCTTCCACACTTGAAATCATTGGTTACATTTTCCAGTACTACTCTGTTGTATTAATTGTTAATTATAAAGTCGTTGCAGTGGATGGTTGGAAGATGATGGATGAATGGGGCGTTTCTCGGCCAGCCCAGCTCCTGTAGACCCTACAGCAAGTCTGTAGGTATTACGGTGATGGCGTAGAAATGACCCATAGGCAGTCAGTTGAAGTAAGGAGACAAAGTTTTATTACAAGGACCTAACTGCCATGTGCATCTCACATGGTTTCTAAGCTTCGGAACCTCTCTGCACCCAACCTGTGGCTCTCCTCTCAGTGATGCTTCTTTCTGCCGAGTCTTCTCTGCTCCCCCCTGAGGCAACCCCTTTGTTACCTCCCATAGAAAGATAGACAGGAAGTTGGGGGAGGAGTTACACTACCCCACATTTTGAAAATGCACACTGGGGAACACCTTGATCGTCAGTGCCAGAAGAGCAAAATATTTTTGCACCACAACCAACTGTGTGTGATCCCTTCAACTAAAATGAGTGACTCCAGTCTTTGTAACAGCAACACATAGACAATAAAAAGAGTGTAACTGGGCAGAATAGATAGCACAGCAGAAGGGCATTTGCCTTGCACACAGCCCATCCAGGATATAAAGTGACTCGTCCCGGCATCCCTTATGGTTTTCCATGCCTGTCAGAAGCGATTTCTGAGCACAGAGCCAGGAGTAACCCCTAAGCACGCTGTGTGTGATCAACCCCCCTCCCAAATGGGGCTGTAACTAATTAAATGAATAATAAAATTTTGAGGTCTGGAGTCATAGGATAGTAATGAGTTGAGAGTAGGATTCTTTCCTTGAGTCCAGCTGACATAGATTCAATAATATGCACTTCATATGGTCCTCTTAGTGCCACAAGGAGTGGTCCTTGAATTAAGAACCAGGCTTAAGTCCTGAACACCACAGGGTATGAACCCCTCAAAAAACCACAAAACCAAAACAAATAGAATTTTAGGTGGGGGGATAGCTAAAGTGGTAGAGCATATGTCCAGGCATCAACAAAATAGCATAAAACCATCAGGTTCTGCATCTTTAGGTTAAGCATCACAGGAAGATGCCTCAGTCGAATAGATATGTCATGGCCCCTGTAATAAAAGGAAGAAGAAAATTACCCTATTATATCACTGAATAATTAATTTTGTTTTACAAAATTATGTTTCATATGTTTCTATATGTTTCATCAAAAAGCAAATGGCCTCATAGATACACAACTATAGTTTCAAGCAAGCAGGACACTGATAGTATTTGAGACATTCATGTGTGTTCATTACCACTTACTTATATAAATATGACAAACATTTTCAACTCTGTTGATAATGTTTGAGAACTAAAACTATCGTGGATTATCAGAATATTCAGAAAACACTATTAATTTTAATTTATTTTATTTGTGATTAAATTGTATATCTAATTATTGTGAATAAGTGTTCGCACTGAAGGAAAATTATGTTTTTATTGTCATACCACGTTTTAGCAAGGATGACAAGGTAGTGAAAAGTGTGTTTGGCTTTTCCTGAGAGACTCACAATTGCCATAGAATAAAGGAGGTTCCACTTACACCCTGTGATGATGGTGATTAGTTAAGACTTTTCAAAGGTTTTTTTTTTTTTCTAGAAAAGGTGTTATTTTGAGATACTGTTTTATCACATTATTGGGATGGCTTTTAGTCTTGTCACACATCATTAGATATAAATCCATAGTAGCTGAACATGAGACAACTAATTAAAGAATAGTTTTATTCTTGCTGGTAAAGATCTAGAAATACAATATGTAAATGAAAATCTGATAAAATATTAGAATTAGGGTACAATATTAGATACATTTCATCTTTTAGTCAGTCATAAATGTTTATGATCAAGTCTAATATAGAAAAGTTTAACACTTCCGGTACACAATCTCTTTTTTGCTTATAACATTGTCATTTCCTTCCCAGCATCCATACTATTTTACTGTTGAAACATAGTCTTTGAAATAATTTTAATATTTGAAACGATAATAATAATTTTCTATGTATACTTGATAGAACAAAGTTTCCATTTTACTTCACTCAGCGTTTTCCCATTTTAATTTGATGGAATTATAACTCTCTAGAACATTTGTTGCTGCCAAGGTCCTAATTGATTGGTGAACACAATTGTCAAGGGAGGAAGTCATCATCTCAAAATGTGTGTTATCCTCTTGCCTCTCCAAATGTTCATAATACCTTTCCAACAACTTATTTTTCCTAATTATGCTCAGGTTATTAAGAAGGCATCTGCCAAGATACATTAAAATAGAGATATTATAAAAATTAAATGATAGACCAATTTTATTTTGGTTACATCCTGATCTATTTGTTTTCATTATACTTGTTAAATAATAATTGCATTTTTCAATAAGATCTATTTGAACAAATAGAGTGTCAGGTCTTCCACGAAGTGATCTGACAGTCTTTGAACACTTATTTTATGCCTAAATATTTATTTATATTATATTAGCATCTCATAGCAACAAAATTAACTATTATCCTTATTTACCAAAATAAGTCTCAAAAGGTACCAGCCTTTCAAAGGATATAATTAAATGTAGCAGAGCTAGTGTTTGAACACAAATCTGTGTGACTACAATGCAGTTTTTTTTTTCTAGGCTTAGATGTTAAAGTGTGGTTGATACAACATTAGGAACATTAATATCACCAGGGAGCTTATTAAAGATAAGGAGTCAGGAGCAGCACCCCGCCAAACTGCATCAGAGTCACCTCTTTAATAAGTTCCCCTGATGACACCAATGCACATTACTGTGTGAAAAATGCTGATTTATATAACATGCTTTGAAAGCAGATTCTCAACCTTATTTTCTCTTTAATATAATTACAAAGTCAATTATGTGGCAAGCTTTAAGAAAATCAATTTTATTCCCACAAAACACATCTTATTTTTGTATAACTAGTTTGGGATCTCTTAGTACCATCTCATCTAATTATTTTCTTTATTTAAAACTTTCCACAGACTATGTCTTTTATTCTTAATCTCCCTAAATATATTCTAATTGTCTTCCACAACTTGAGCCTTTGGATTAGAAGATGCAATGTAGCTGGTGTTTTTTCTGTGTTTTGAGTGTATCATTTGTGATTAATTAGAAATATCTGCACATATTCCAAATTTATTTCCAGATACTTTGAATATGGTGTTGTTTTTTTTTAATATGGAATGCTTCACTAATTTGCATGTCATCCTTGCGCAAGGGGCCATGCTAATCTCTGTATCGGTCCAGTTTTAGTAATGTGCTGCCGAAGCGAGCACACTTTGAATATGTTTTAAGCATAATTATTTGTGTGCATGATGTAAAATATCAACACTGCATCAAGTAGTTATTTTTAATAAATGTCTTGAGATTATACTCACTTTAATTTTTCATAGCCTATAAAACATACTTCTTATTTACACTAAGCATCATTCACCTAAGTTGAAACACACTAAACTGCTTTAGGGTCATTTTGCTAAATGTTCATAAAATAACTCTTGATAGTGATTTAATTCCTAAATCTATTTGGACACAATATTTTCTTATTCTTAATTGCTTATTATTCTTTGTGGGAAAATATATATATTTACTTAATATAAATTTATATTTATATATGTACTTTATAATATGTGTGCTTAACATTTTATGCACAGACATATAATATTTATATAAATAAATAAGTACAACTCTAGTGTATACAAAATATATTACAGTGTATATATATTTTAGTTTATTTTGTTTTATGGGCCACACCCAACAATACCAGAGCTACTTCTTGTTCTCCACTCGAAATCATTCCTAGAAGTGCCATGGAGACCATAGGGGATGACAGCAATTAACCCATGTCTGTCACATTTAAGACAATATTTTCTACATGCTGTATTATCTCTCTATCTCAAAATAGTTTAAGAAGAAAACTGTTTTAGAATAAGCAAGTATTATATTGAAGCTCTAATACATATTTAAGAAATGCTTCTTTATTAGTCACAAGTAATACATTTTTGACTAGTAATAGGTAAGCTTTTAAAACAATTTAAGGTCATACAATCCAGGCCATAAGAGCTGAGTTTAGTTTAAAACTATTACTTTTAGCACAGCAATAGGGCATTTGCCTTGCATGAGATTGACCTGGAATGGAAGTTGACCTATCCTCAGCTTCCCATATGTTCCACCGAGCCAGGAGATATTTCTGAGCACATAGCTAAGAGTAACCCCTCAGGATCATCTGGTGTTCCCACCCCCCAAAAAAAAGCCCTATTACTTTTTATATTCAGCTAAAATGTATTTTTCTTCTTTCTTTTACCTTATTGTTAGTCTTATTGTACTTTTGATAAAATAAGGTACAATTATTAATACTTGATAAAATAAAAAAGTTTCTGTGCCCCATAGAGTTGAGAATATGATGATGAATTATATTTTACATGCTAAACTTCATGTTTTCATGATACTTTAGAGTGTAAATATGATGAAGGTTGAGACTTAAGAGATAATGGCAAATAAATAGCCTTGAGAAGTGGCAAATTATTGTATTTGTCTAGAAAAAGCAACTAAAAAGAGGCAACAGTGATACAATTGGACATGTTATGTATAAAAGAAGAGAAAAAACAAGGAAACATCAGCAAAGTATTACCATCCCTAGTAATTGTCAATATTAATTCTTCACTTCTGCTAGTGTCTGTACATATTGACTCAGCTACTTCACTTTATGTGAGTGTGGAAATAGCTATTTTTACAGGACACTAGATTAGAAGCAACAGCTGAAGTTTGAATTCAAGACTTGTGGTTTCTATCATATTTTCCTACTTTTCAGCATTAAATATAATATTAATATACAGAATACCAAATGTGTATCTACAAAATGTGACTAAAGATAATACTGTGTTTTAACAGTATTTAAGCTTAGCATAAGAGTTTTTATTAAGACTATTGGTAACACTATTGTTTTGTCTCCTGAGATCTAAATAAACAATCTTTTGAGGGGACACATCTGGTGATGCTCAAGGAGTACTCCACACCCTGTGCTCAAGGATCACTTCTGGCAATATTCCACAGTATTCATAAATTTTTACATATGTCTCCACAATATGTGGCTTGTTTATTTTTTATTGTTGACATTTTATTTCATTGTTGACATTTAACATGAGTATAAGTGCACAGCAGAACACTGGGAGAAGTATATGTGCGAAGTGAATATTTAGAAGTTCTTGAGCAAGTACAACCAAAATTTTCTTTCTTTTTTTTTTTTTGATAATCTCTAATTTCTTTTTTTTATAAATTACCTTTATTTAAATACCGTGATTACAAATATAATTGTAGTTGTATGATTACAGTCATGTAAAGAACACCCCCCTTCACCAGTGCAGGATTCCCACCACCAATTTCCCAGATCTATCTACTCCCCACCCCACCCACACCTGTACTCGAGACAGGCTTTCTTTTTCCCTCATTCATTCACATTGTTATGATAGTTTTCAGTGTAGTTATTTCTCTAACTGCACTCATCACTCTATGTGGTGAGCTTCATGTCATGAGCTGCACCTACTGAGAAGATAGAGGGAAATAAGGGTTGGGACTGAGGCAGTAAAATATTAGAAATGAGATTTGTAGGGCAGTATCAAGGTCACAATACAAGATGGATGTTATGGATATATAAAATATATGTATACAATACTATCGATATGAAAATAAGGAGAAAAAAATTCCAGTGACTGTCCCAACATAAACCAGTACTAAAACGTACCACACTCCTCCCAAAGTGCATTTCCATTAGTGTAGGGAGAGGTAGGGGGGAAGCCTGAGGACCACTAAGAATTCACCTGAACCCACTTCTGGCCATCTGAGCTGGCACCCAGGGAAGGCCTGGAGTCAGGGGAAAAAGACAAGGATGGCTGGGGGCCTGCCAAGCCTCCCAGCACTCCCCAGGCCAGGGAGAGGGCTCCGGTATGGGGCCTGCCCAAACCCCACACCTGGCACGAGCTGGTCTCCAGAATCAAAAAAGAAACCGGAGGCCAGATGTCTGCCCGCCCTCCTCCCCATGCACCTCTCCCCTGGAGTTTAAAAAATACAATGTAGTTACAAGAATGACAAGCAGGTGGATCAATGGTGAATATTCTAATTTTGATTGTGCTTATGTGGATAAGTCTATTGTTTTTATTTCACAATTACATTAATGACAAAACTTTTAGATTAATTAATCCCTGAGTTATAAAACAAAATACACTGGTAAATAACTAATGGTAAATGTTAATTGGCCATTAATTTAGCCATAGAACTAAAAAAAATGCAAATCCTTTTCTTTCTTACTGCCACAAAACTATGTTCACTAACAAACTTCTGTTAAGCTGACTTTAAAGTAGTTAGATTTAAATTGTCTCATATTAATCGAGTATAATTTAATGTAGCAGACACTTCCTTCTGAGTACTCATAACCAAGTAGTTTTCAAGTATATTAAAATGCAACTTTATAAGTTCTATTTTCATTAATCACTAAGTTATACCTAATTTTATTTACTTTGAAAAACATTCATGAATTATTATGTGTTATAATTAACAAGATAAGATAATAAATAAAATCATAGAAAAATGGGATTGTTTGTAGGTGCATATAGAATTAATTTTATAACATATTAATCACTGTAATAAAATACCTGTTTTTCAATATTTTTACTTCCAGATTTAAGTTAATTTATCAGGTAGTTCAGGGTATCAGTTATAAACATATATTCATTTCTTCCAAATGAAAGGTTGACTTCCTTTGAATTTTTTTCTGTATGTGATTTCTTATTAAAGAATAGATCAAGATGATAAAATAAAGTCTCCCTTGTTCAGGCTATATCTGTCTTGTTTTGCTAGAATTTTTGTGGCTATAATATAATAAATAAGTTTGGAGACGTATGCTAGAAGAGAAACAAATTTTTAATATTTTCAAAGATTGATGTAATGATAAAATGATCCAATTCTACTATTTTATTCAAGCAACGTGTTTGTTTTGATTCCATCTCCTTTCTTGTGGTCGAATTTTATTTTATTTCAAGCACTATCATTGTCACAACGGTCCCTAAACTCATCTAAAAGAAGAAGTCACAAAAAAAGCTGCCATTTCCACCCTACCATTTAATTCACTTGCCCTACAGTCACAGCTCTTTCTCTACCTTCTCTCTAGCCCTCTTGTTCTTTTTTTCATGCAAGATCCTGTTGGAGACTCGTGAATCGTGAATAACTGTTGTGGTCTCCAAGCCTCTCCCGCGGGTCGGGTTTGAGGTCCCTGGGGGGCCGCAAGATCCTTGTCAGAACAGTCCATTTTTTGCTTGTTTATTGTCTTTAATCCATCCTATACACTTCATCCAAACCATCATGCTTCTTATCTAAAGATTCAGAGCCATAAATTGAATTACAAAACTCTTTCACTGGGAAGGCCAGAAAATAAACAGATAATACAGTTGAGTGAGGTATTTCCTTTTTTCTCTTATCTTAAAACATGCATACATGTGTACATGTACACAAACACATGCATACGCACATTCTTGGTCTTTCTCTAAGGCTTGCTGAATCTTGGACCTGAGAGATAGTACATCAGGTAAGGTATTTTTCCCTGCACATAGCCAACCTAGATTCGATCTCCATCACCCAATATGGCCTCCAAGCATCCCAGGAATAATTTCTAAAGACATAGCCAGAAATATCCCTTGCACACTGCAATGTGTGAATAAAAAATAAACAAAAAATCCTCAAAACAAAAAGACTTGATGAATCTGTTTTGATTTTTGTTGCACACCCAACAAAACTCTCTTTACTCCTGGTTCTGCACTCAGGGTTCACTCATGACACATAGTCCGTGCCCCATGTATGGGGTGTTAGGGATCAAAACCCAGTTGGCCACATGCAAAGCACACACTCTTATCCATTGCCTTATCTAAATAAGTTTTGAAGAATATTTCTGGTGACTCATATACTCGTTAAACACAACAGTTGTGCTTCTAAATAATCCTGTTTAGAAACCCAGCTCTGTAGAGGGAACAGAATTGAAAATCTTTGAGTCAGGATTTGCAATAATTGTACTAAATACTAGAAGAGAACTGAGTAGGCCAATTAAATTCTCTCCATGTTCCCATTCTAAATTAGAAATAATGGTGGTATTTATACATAGTGACAATGCAGGAAATGATAAAATCATGCAGTACACTTCCACTTGGGGCTGGAAATTATCAAATTAAATGGAGTTAGTAGAAGAATGATAAAATGTAGATGGTCTAATTTATTTGTGTTAAATATCAGAATTCCAGGAGGAGGGAACACATGATATCAAAGAATAGATACCCAGATTACACTTGACCCTACATTATAGAAACAACAGGATATAAAATTAATAAAAATATGGGTCAGCGGTTGGGGAGTAAAAAGAGATGAACATGAGATAACAGGTGTATGGGTCAGCTGCCTCAGAACTTTGGTGATGTGGAGATGTGGTATTTTTAGATAAATGAATTACAGAGTCAATGAAAATTAAATCTAAATGACAATAATCTGACTCTAAATATGTTCCTTTTGTATTTAAACCACTGTGGTTTACAAATTTATTGATAGTTGAGTTCTTAGGCATACATTTTAACATGAAACCCACCAACAGTGTCAAACCAATATCAGTGCTTCCATACTCTGTTATCTCCCAACTTTTTCTTTCCTTCTTCACTTCCTGCCTGCAACCTTGGCATTCAATAAAATTTAGTGGTTGCAGCTTGGATCTCTTGTTTTAAATATCACTACATCTGTGTTTGGATGCATATAAAAATTTGCCTGTTAAGGAGGAAGACTTTGGTAGAAGGGAACTTGGGAACATTGGTGGACAGAAGTTGACACTGATGATGAGATTGGTGTTGGAACATTGTCCATCTGAAACTCAACTATGAATATTATGCAAATTACATTATTAATATTTAATACTAATTTAACATTTATTTTTAAACTCCACAAATTAGAAACTGTACCAACTTATACTCATCAGTGCTGTGCAAGCAAAAGTTTTAAAAATGACATGTGAAAGCTGATACACAAGAGTGATATTGAGTCCTGCTTACAATTTTGACCCAAACAATAGATTTTTAATTTTTTATTTTTAATTATGGGAACAAAGATGCAAAGAAAGAGGACAAGGTAAAGTTACAGTGGAAGGACAATCACCCATAAGCAGAATTCTCAGTAGTCCCATTGCTGATATCTTAACTTTGAACTTTCAGCCAAAGAATATTAAGAAAAATAAAACAGAACCCATGTACTATTACTTTGTCCCTCGAGTCCCCAGATTGTAATACATAATATTTCTTAGCAGCACACAAAGCAATCTAAAGCCATAAAACTTATGTAACTCCTTAAACATTGAAGGCAAAGTACTTTTTTACATTTCCATTCACATGCATACTAGTTTAAGTTAACCTCAAAAGTTTAAGTGGGTTGTTTTTCTTAAGGATTAGAGACAAAGGAGCACAGAAAAAATGGTGTTAGAGTGGCAATTATTGTTTGCATAGGCCTACCAAAATATGAGGAATAGGGAAAGGAAAACCTTGGCCTAAATACAAGGAGACCCTACCCCTGAAGTTTCCTGGCATAAGACCAACTCTAGGCTCCAGGCAAACTAGTTTGTCCAATCTAGGTCATTGTCTGTAGTGCCAATACACTTTTATTTTTTACACAGTCTCTGTTGTTGGTATCATGTTTCTGTATTAAAGATCCTGGAATTTGCATATCCTACATTGCAGTCAGGATGGTGCAGAGTGTCCTCTCGTTTCACCTCACAATTAAAGGGCAATGCAGAGAACCCTGTCCTGTAAGCAGGTCGTTGTTGTCAAGTCTTCTTAATGTTAAGGGAAGTCTCTTTTGAGCAGGTCGATGTCAGAGCAGTGGTAGGGTCTTCCCTGGTAGAGGATTGCTTCCAGGTGTTGTTATAAAAAACCTTGGATGTTTCGTAGATAGCTTCCCTGGTTCAGGGGTGAATGGAGAATGCTCATTCTTCTGAGGCCTGTGCCAGGTCATTATGTCAATGTTCAGGGTGTGAGGTCCCATTGTACTACAAGATTTGTGTGTACTGTGCTGCTTTTTAAATAATTCCCCATTGTCCATGTTAGCGTGTGTAAGGCAGAATAATTCTTCTGGACACTAATTGTGGGTGAAATTTGTGGATCTGTCTTATGATGAATGGATGTGGACTCTAGGCTATTCAGCCTAGAAAGGAATGGTAAGTTCTCTAATTACAAAGGAGGCAGAGGTCTGATGTGGAATCCAGTTTAGGATGTAGAGAGGAAGTGTTTTGTAGACCAGCATTCCAGCTGGAGTGTGCAGATTGATTCAATCAGTTCTCTAACTATTTGACCTGGGGTCTGGACTGCTTGATTAGGATTCTGTCTCACTGGAAACACAGACAATTGGACCTTGACGACAGAACTTTCTCTGAATCTGTTTTCCTGCATCTGGGAGCAATGTCTACTAAGGTCTTTTGTTTTTGGTGAGAAGCACAAAAAATTTATAACAGGCATGCAGAGAAAAATCAAGTAATTTATCTCTCTGTCTTTCTGTTCCTTTCTCCCAATTTTTTTTGTTGAAAGTTTGAGAACCACATTTGGCAATGTTCATGGTCTATGCTCATGAAGGGTTTGATTACATCTATATAGGTACTTGGCCTAAATGCACAGTTTTGGGAATCCACATAGGTCTGGCTACTATTTTCCATCCACACTAATGAATCTTCTATCTATTTAACTAAAATTGGCAAAACGACCAGGTGATCAGGTTAGTAGAGCTGGCACAAAGCTGGCACAACACCATGTGTTGGCAGCCATCTATTGGCTATCATTTTATTTCTCTAGTTTTTGTTTTGTAGTAATACCTATTAATTTTTCTAATATCTATTTTCATAAATAATTATTTACAGACATTTTGTGGGTATTTTTGTAGAAATACAAAGAGGATCTATGTTCCAGTATATAGCATGTTTTAAAGTCTAGTTCTTGGCTTAAACAAATCAGTAGGACCTCAATACTAGCCAAATAGTGGGATCATGTATATGGGACCTAGGAGAAATTGTATGACCTTGAATATCTGTGGATGTAGCTAGACTGGCACAGAGCTGACTTTGTTTTGTTTTCCTATGAAAGATAGCTCACTATCACCGAGTTGGGACAAAAGGAGACTTTAAATCAGACTTAGAGAATACAAATGGCTAACATTCAATTCTCTTCCACGAGTTGCCTTTGATTGAAGTGAGTTAATGAAGGGGTCAACTAGAATTCTGCATTTGATCAATGGGTAAGCCTCTGGGCCTCAACTCAGAATATTCATATATTCAAAAGAACCAGAGGTGTCTTTGAGGCTCTTGTTACAAGTACAGCTCAACTTTTCCTTCTTCTCAGCGATTTTGATTGATTGGTATGCAATACTTATATTATAAAATATGTCCACAATGTGATCCTTTAAAGTGTAATACTTCAGAGTTTTAGTGTATTTACAAAGGTGTGACACTATCAATCATTTCATTATTTATGATAATTATTATCTCTTCACTCTAATAAAATAAAACAATCAAAATTAAATTTTCAGGCCTATTTGCAGTTGTCCTTCAGTGTCCATGATTTTCTCCGTAACAATCACAAGTTTCTCTACAGATTTTCCTATTCTGGTAATTTAATATATGCAAAATCTTGCAATATAAGGCCTTGCATCTTATTTTTTTTACTTTGTATACTGTTTTCAGTCTTCATACACAAAATAATATAAATCACCATTTTGTTCCTTTTGTCACTAATATTTTATCACAATTATATGCCATACATTGTTCATATTTTCATCAATGATTGCATATCAGAATTGTTTCTTACATTTTATTTATAATAAATAATTCAGCTCCAAGAATTTGTGTGTACATTTTGCATGCATATTTTAAACTGTATTCTATTATACTCCAATGTAGATTTGATATTATTTTATAATATTATGAGTAAATTTTAAACTATTTCTAAGAGCTACATCACTTTCTAATCTCAGCAATCTCTTAAAGTTCTACTTTTTTCATACTGTTACATACATATATATTTTTTCTATTAAACAGTATTTTGATTATAGTCTTATTGAGTGTGAAGTACTATTTTACAGTGGTTTGATTTAATTTAATCCATTTCATTCATATTGATCTTTCTTTTAATATGATTATTATATATTTCCACTTTTATATCCTTTATAATCTAATATATATATTCAAACTTATTTAATTATTTACTTTGGGTTGACTTTATACTTTGGTTACTTGACAATATTCAGGACTTACTCTGGGCTTTGTGGCTAGGGATCATTCAGGGATCAGGGGACTCTATAGAATTTTAGTTATCAAATCCAGTCTTTTTGGATATGAGGCAAATGTCTTATCCACAGTACTCACTTGAGCTTCTATTTTTCACTTTTAACTGATTATTTTTAATGTTGAATTTCAGATTTCTTTATGTTTTCTTCATAGAAATCTTATCAGGTATACAATTAAAATATTTCCTTCCATTTCTGAATTTCCATTTTACTCTGTGCAAAAATATTAATATTTTTTATTTCTGTTCTCCATGTGACTATTTTGACATATCTTATTTAAAAATTGCCTCATCCATTAATGTGAGATATTTGCTATTTTTCTTTGTACTTTATAGTTCTAGTTTTTACAGTTAGCTCTCTCATTGGAATTATTTTCTGCCTCTGTTTTTTTCTGTTTGTTCCAGTCCTTGAAAGTAGTGTTCCTAACACCCACTTCAAAAATTTCCCTTTTGTAAAAATCCTACTTTCAACTTCATTAACAGAGATAAAAACTGATGACTCAGACTAGCAAATGCTGAAAGATGAAAGGTATGAAAACTATGAGAAAAACTGTCCTAGAGGTTTTCCTAGGCTGGTAGCCTTCTGAAGGAGGAAGCAAATTGTAAAATGACATTTTTCATTTTTAAAAATTAATCAATCATGTTTAACTTTTAACCATTGTCATTTACAATATTATTTATAATTGGGTTTTATAGTTGGGTTATATACCTTCACATGATAGAAGGAACAGTGATATTCTCTGGTGTTTCTTTTATAAGGTCACTAATATACCTATAAGTGTTTTAATTCCAACACCCAATCACTTTCTGGTCCTCTAATTTTACCTAATCCTATTATATGGACATTGCGATTTGGAATAGAAATTTTAGAATAGGAGGCTTAAACTTTATTTATAGTTACTCATTTAGTATCAAACACTGTATTATTTAATAGAATTTTTCTATCACAGGGATAAAAGCAGAGACAAGTTAATATTCAAAACATGTCATCAAATAAAATCTGTTTATGCATCATAGCAAAGGAAATATAATACACATTTAATAGCAGTTGTTATCATGCAACATGCAATTTAATGTCATAAATTTAAAATGATTATATGAGATAAATGTCATTATTTTTGACTAGAAAGTAAAAACATTTGCCTTCTATGTCTTATATGTTAATATGTAAATCAAATGATTTCTGCTTATTTATTTAATATTTAATCCAATTAGTTTATTTACCATACACTATGTGGTTATATATTTGTATCTTGATTGCCACTTTAAAGATATTTAAAGCTTATTTTGTTAAATCAAAAAGTACATGTTATTATCAGAAATTCAAAAGTGAAAAATTATAATAGAGAATTGAATTTGTTCAAGAGTTCAGTAGAATTCAAGTTTTCTATTTATATATTTAGAATTAATTGTATTAGCTATTTCAAGCTGTGCTGTGCTTTGGAAACCCATAATCAAAGCCTGTTTGATATAAAGAACATTCTAATCATCTATCATATGGTTATATTTATCATTAAAAGAAATTTGAGTCTCAAAGGAGGGAATGTGTTTGTCCTCAGTTATAGATGATTTCTTCCTCACGACTTAATTTTTCCAAAAATCTACTTGAGTGTTTTCCAGTGAGGTTTAAGGTTGTTAATCTGTATATTAATATAAGATTTGTTGTTGCATAAGCATTACTCTTAAGGATATCTTTGCATAGGAGCAGAAAGAAAAACTAGGACATGTGGCACTTTACATCAAGTTCTAAAGGCAACTGTTGATTATAAAGCAATACAAAGATAAACATGTCTCACATTAGGCTGCAGCCTGGAATCAGTGGCATCAGAAAGCTGTGTTTGTCTTTTTTGTTTGCTTGCTTTTGTTTAATTTTTTTTTTCATACAAGTCCTGGAAAGGCAAAAGATCCCAGTGTTTGCTTGGGCACCATGGACTACCCTTGATCTTTTTTTTTTTTTATTTTCTTTTAGTTTTTGGGCCTCACCTGGTGATGCTCAGGAGTTACTTCTGGCTCTGGTCTCAGAAATTGCTCCTTGCTCGGGAGACCATTGGGACGCTGGAGAATCCAGTCGTGGTCTGTCCTAGGTCAGCCGCATGCAAGACAAACGCTCTATTGCTGAGCCACTGCTCCAGCACCTACCCTTGATCGTTTGGCTCCATTTGGAGGGATAACCTGAGAGAAAAATTCTGTGTCGCTCTTTTAAGATGGCAGAGATGGAAATAAATAAATGAAAATAAATCTGTAGCAGAGAGCAAGGATTTTAAATTGTAATGATAACTAATTGCCCATCTCTGTGATAGTGCTGTTTGCTATGATGCTTTTAAGGATTTAAAAACAAAAACACAATAGAGCTTTCATAAATCAATTTGACCTTGCCCTAAAACCCAAACAATAGCAAATTCACTTGATGCAAAGACATAATAGGTTCAAATGGAAAAATATTTCCCAGAGCCAATTCAAACCAGGTTAAGTCAAAAAAAAAAAAAAAAGAACCTACAGTAGTTCATATTTTGTATTAAAAGTAATTTTGAGAGTCCTTTTGTTTCATGAAATTTAAGTTGATCTTTATAAATTTAATATGTATGCAACAGTGTCACTGTGCTTTGGAAAATGCTATTAATATTTTCACTTTTGTTAAGATCTCTAACCCTTATTTTTAAAAGCATGTTTTAGGTTTTGTCTAAGTCACTGAACAACATTCTGACTGGAATATTCTAAAAAGGAGTATTTCTCAGTCAAACACACTGTAATTCTGAGAAGTCTCCAAAACTGACCACAGGCCCAACAGAGCTGGCCAAAGTTGCTAGTGCAGCAGAGAAAAAAACAATTAGAACTAAAATGAAATAGGCATGATATAAACAAAGGAAGTTTTCATAAAGCATATAATCGAGGAAAGAAATACTGTAAGAAATGTTAAAAGTATATTTTCCTTTAAGAAATGTAAAAACAAGTGAAAAACATACTTGTTAATATTTTCGAGCATGTTTTACTGTGGTTCAGGCCTATCATTAAAGAAAAGAATAAAATAAATATATTGGATGTTAGGTCGTTTAAAGGATGGAAAAGCAGGCTTATAAGGTAAGAATTTAAGCTAGCAGGACAGAATAAAAAGAATTTAGTGCTTGCTTGCTTTCTTATATCTTTAGAAAATGCCCTTTTGCTGGATCCCATCTGGCCATTAGTTCTTAGTGTGGCCATCCACACCATCACTGCTGGATTTTGACCCTCACTCAAAATGACAAAATGCAATATGTGTTTAATAGATTATTGTTAAAATTATATGCTTTTGTATGAGTTTTTCTGTTTTGGCAGGTCACTCGTGGTGTGGCTCTCTGACTCTCACAGTTTAAAATGTTGGCTGTTTGTGTTGAACTTATTCGCCACCCCTGTTCTATTCTATCTTTTCAACACTGATTTTGTCTTTATATTACTGACAGAGTAACATATTCCACATATTTCAAGTCTCTTTAGGCCGTTTTCTCTTGATGATTAAATTTATCATAATAAGGAAAATGTTTGCCCAAAGTTATGCAGAGGTAAGGGTTACAATCTGCACTAGAGTCAGCATTTCTGCTCATATGCCTTATATTATCTCTACATTTATTTCTTGAAATGAGATTATTAACACCATGATTTCTTTAAGAGGTGGCTTATTTGCCCCTATGGGTTCTCAAGTTATTGTTGTTTTTTACTTAAAGTCCAGGAAGACCTGCCTTGTAAATGATGTTTGAAAAGCTCTTTCTCCCTTTGCAATGCATTAGAAGAGCAGCATATTGCCTCTAATAAGGAAAGTTCTCTTAGAAATGTGTGAAGTTTAATTAATAACTTTAATAATGTAAAGTACATATTGTGCTAAGTATGATGTTTCTTGAGAGCAGATGTTCTGATCCCTTTACAGCCAAATCTGTTATATGTTGGTAGGGTGATATGTGGGTGGAGGTCAGGAGTTAGTCTCTGGAGAAGAACGTTTCTTAACTTTGTTTCAAGCAATTAAGAAACTTCCTCAAAATAAAAGTCCAAGACAAGTTGGATTTATGGGTGGGTTATATACAACATTCATAGAAGAATTATTACTATTATTCTTTGAATTCTCCCAAAATATTGAAAGACAGGTATCCTCTTCTATGAAGTTAAAATTACACTGATTCCTAAAACCAACAGAGGTTCTACCAAGAAAGAAAATTACAGAAAAACTTCACTGATGAACATTAATACAAACTTCCTCAACAGAATCTTAGCAAACTGAACAAAACAGCAGATTTTTATAGACAGCAGAGTAAAAATTATACCATGATAAAGTGGGTTTGTTTTATCTCTCATTTGCAAGGATGGTTCAATATGCTCAAATTACTATTGTACAACACAACAGTAAAAAGAAAGATAAAACACATTTGCACATCTAAATAGATGCAGAGAAAGCATTTAACAAGATGCAATATTCATTTATGATTAAAATCTCAGCAAAATGGGTGTGGAAGGAACCTTCCTCAAAATAGTAATAGCTATCTACAAAAGGCCCAGGACCAATATTATTCTTTTTTATTATAAAAGATTTATTTACGCACCATAATAACAAGCATGATTGTAGATGGGTTTCAGTCATAAACAGAAACCACCCCTTCACCAGTGCAACATTCCCACCACAATTCCTCCTTTCTCCTTCCCACCCCTGCTTATATTGGAGACAGTCATTCTACTTCTCTCACTCATTAGGATTGTCATGATAGTTGTTAGTGTAGTTATTTTCCTAACTACACTCACCACACTTTGTGATGAGCTTCATATTGTGACCCAGTCCTTCCGGCCCTCATCTCTATTGTTTCTGGGCATTATTACAATAACTGAAAGTATTCCCACTGAGGTCAGGCACAGGCAAGGATTTCCATTGTTTCCATTCACATTCAAAATAGTTTTGAACATCTGAGCAATAGTAAACTGGCAAGAGAAAGAAATCAAAGCAATAGAAACAAGGAAAGAGGAAGTCAAATCATGTCTATTTGCAGATTATGTTATGCTGAAGAAACTCAAGAGTCTATAAAAATCTACTAAAAAGAAGAAATCAATAAACTGGCTGGCTATAAAGTCATACACAAAAATCTGTTGCATTACTTTATACCAATAACGACTCAGGGATTAATGAGGTCAACTAGTCTATGCAATTTAAAATAGTGTCAAAAAGTCTCTGGGAATCAACTTAACCAAACAGGTGAGAGATCTTTACCACAAAAATTCCAAAACATGTAGATAGAAACTGAAGAAGACATATGGGAATGGAAAAATACTATATGCTCTTGAAGCAGAAGATTCAATGTTATCAAAATGACTGTACTGCTTAAATATAGTCTTTATAGTACTATATATAGACTATCCAAAAAGTCTATATATATATTATATATAGTCTATATAGTTCTATATAGATCAGGGGTCTCAAACTCGCAGCCTGCGGGCCCTTTGCGGCCCTCCGTACAACATTTTGTGGCCCACAGCTGGCCTTCAAATATCGCAGTATTCACGATTATTTGCTTACCGAATAATTGCAATAAAAATCGCATTAGTAAGAAAAAAATCGCATTAAACATTCGCATACCCCGAGCAGTTTTGTGTGACAATGTGATGTCTGTTGTTGTGAAATACATCAACCAAATCAGATCCAGGGGCTTAAAGCACAGGAGGTTCTGTGCTTTTTTAGAGGAAATGGAGTCAGAATAGGGAGATGTGCTCTATTTCACGAGGTACGTTGGCTCAGCAGGGGAAGTGTCCTGAAAAGATTTTTTGAGTTGAGGGAAGAAGCGAAAGCCTTCATGGAGAAGGATGGGAATGCTGTTTCTGAGTTGAATGATCACAAATGGCTCATGGACTTAGCTTTTCTTGTTGACATCACACATAAGCTGAATAAACTAAACAAGTGCTGCCTATGACAACGTGAGAGCATTCTCTACAAAACTTGTGTTGTGGAAATCCCAGCTCTCTCAGACAAACCTTTGCTATTTCCCAGCATGCAAGGAACTTGTGGATGCAGGCATACCATTCAGTGGTGAGAAATATGTTGATGATATTTTTAAGCTAGAGAAGGAATTTGAACACAGATTTGCAGACTTCAAAAAGCACAGAGCCACTTTCCAAATTTTTGTGGACCCCTTTTCCTTTGATGTGCAAGATGCCCCTCCTGTGCTTCAAATGGAGCTTATTGACCTGCAATGCAACTCTGATCTCAAAGTCAAGTTCAGGGAGATTAGTGGAAAAGCAGACATGCATGGGCAATTTTTGAGAGAATTGCCCCCCAGCTTCCCTGAGCTTTCCTGAATGTTCAAGCGCACGATGTATCCTTTTGGGAGCACATATTTGTGTGAAAAGTTATTCTCCAAATTGAACTTCAATAAGTCAAAGTACAGGTCTAGACTTAATGGTGATCATCTTCAAGCCATACTGAGGGTCTCCACTGCTTCCTCTCTAAAACCAAATGTGGTTCAGATTTGTGAGAAGCGCTGTCAAGTCTCTGGCAGCAAGGAATAGGCAAAAGATGACATGTTCAGAAGAACTGTTCATGATCTTCACTCAATGTTCTATTCATGTTCAGAAGAAATAATTAAAACTGTTAATAATGACATTTGAGGCCTTTTTTTTTGTGAAATCCCTATGTGGCCCTGCCTCATCCCAACTTTACCTCCTAAGGCCCCCAGGTAAATTGAGTTTGAGACCCCTGATATAGATTCAATGTAATGCCTATCCAAATTGACAACAGTCTTCAAAGACTTAGAACAGTCAATTATAAACTTTGTCTGGAACCATGAAAGACCTAGGATAGCCAAAATAATATTAAAAAAAACAACAACAACTAAGAAGCATAACACTACTTCACATAAACAAACAGCATGGTATTGGAACAAAGCTAGTCTTTCAGATCAATGTGTCATAATATAATATCTAATGACTATCTCTAATTATATGGTTAATTAATCTTTGGTAAAGGTCCCAGAAACATGGAATGGAATGGAACAAAGATAACCTCTTCAGCAAATAGTTTTGAGAAAATTATAAAAACACGTGTAAAAATAAAAGATTAATTATTTTCTCACACCTTATATGAACATCAATTCAAAGCAAATTAAATTACCTGAGATTAGATACTAATCCATAAATTTTATTAAGAGAGAATACTCTAAGACTTTGACTTAATGGAGTTTTCAATGATAGAATGACAATGACAAGGGCTATAGAATCAAACATGAATATGTGGGTTACATCAAATTAAAAGTTTTTTTTTAATTTAAACACTGTGGTTACAAGATTGTTCATAATACAGATTTTTACATAGGTGACGTGGTTCATCGAGTCAAAGTTATACAATGTACAATAACCTTCATCAGTGTACATTTCCCACCACCAATGCCCCCATTTTTCCTCTCACTCTCCTAGATGCCCTCTTCTTTCGCATGCATGTTTCTTCCTTCCCTGCCTGTTTTATGAGCAGACATTTTACTTCTTTTTCTCTCTTTTCTTTTCTTTTTGACACTATGTTGTCCACCATTTTTAAGTGAAAGAGTGCCATGCATGCGAATTTATCCCCTTTTATCACCCAGTTCTCTTCCAGAGATCAATTTCAACTAACACCTTCAAAGTAAACCCTCCTGTACTCTAACTACACTCTGCTGTATGTAACAAGCTTCCTACAATATATTGATCCTCCTTATCCTCATCTCTAATGTTTCTTAATAGCATCCCCACACTCACTTTTATTTTCTTTCTATCCCACAAATGAGTGATAAATTCAGAATAATATTACTTAATTTAAAAGGACTATGTATGGCAAAAGAAATAGGACTAAAACTGAAAGACAGCTAACTGATTGGGAGAAAATATTTTTAGCATATCATCTGATCAGGGTTAATATCTAGAATATGCAAAGTACTTACAAAGGTTATCCCCATAAAACCTAAAAACTTCATTAAAAAATGCAGACAAGTAATCAACAAATACCTTTCAGAGGGAGACCAAATTAGGCTGACAGGCTCATGAAAAAATGCTCATCATTGCTTATCACTAGAGAAAACCAAATCAAGACAATAATGAGATATAATTTTGCACTAGTGAGGAAGCACATATCAAAAATATTGGAAAATATTTGTGTTGGCATGGATGTGGTAAAAAAGAACTTTCATCCATTACTGGTAGGAACGCTTCCTGGTTTAGCCTCTATAGATAACAGAATGGAGGATTCTCAGTAAACTTAGAATTAATCTATTATATGACCCAGCAATCCTGATTTTGGGGATTATCTCAAGGACTGAAAAAATTGAATCAATCTACATATCCAACAACAGACAAGTGAATCATTAAGATGTGGTGTATATATGTATGTATGTATGTATGTATATATATATATATATATATGTGTGTGTGTGTGTATTTGTGGCATATATTTATTGGAATACTATATAGTTGTAAGGAATGATTTAATAATGCAATTTTCTGCAACAAGGATGAAACTGGAAGACATTATGTTAAATGAAGTAATTCAGAAGAAATAAGGATAGATACAGCATATCACTTTTATGTTGTATTTAAAATAACTAACTGCATGTGGACATGAAATGGTTTAAATGGCAGTTGTTGAGAACACTCTTGGCCCCAGAATATATTGAGGAAAAGGAAATAAATTGAGTGGAGGAGGAGAAACACAAATATGAAATGATGGGATACAGAGGCCAAGGATTCAAGGTTGTGTTAAGAATAGTCAGTAGTAGGGGTCGGAGAGTTAGCACAGCGGTGTTTGCCTTGCAAGCAGCTGATACAGGACCTAAGGTGGTTGGTTAGAATCCTGGCATTCCATATGGTCCCCCGTACCTGACAGGAGCTTGACAGGAGCTATTTTTGAGCAAATAGAAAGGAGTAATCCCTGAGCACTGCCGGGTGTGGCCCAAAAACCAAAAAAAAAAAAAAAAAGAATAGTCAGTAGTAATTACTCAAACCAAAGTCAGCAATAAAAAAATAATGAGACCCAAACTTTAACAACCAAATTAAAAAAGGTGCCTGTTATGATGGCAATTTGGGGTGGGTAGTGCTGGCATGGGCTGGACTCTGCACACAGGAAGGTTGACATTGGTGGCGATATTGGTCCTGAAACATTGTATGTATAAAACCAAACTATTAATAATATTGTAAATTACAGTGGTTTAAAATAATAGAAAAACAGTGCTTCAACTGAAATTTCAGGCTAAGTTCCCAAATTCATAACTGAATATTCTCATCCTAAATACATCTACTCTTTATTGCAATTAGTTTATGCTTACTGTATTATAATTACTGGTAATAGTAGATATTTAATTTAATAAATTAATAAGTTAAATACATTGATGTGTTAATAAATTTAGTAATACATAAATTCATTGATATTATTTATTATTATAAATGTATTATGTATTATTAATAAATAAATATTAGTAAATTAAATTTATCATAAGACTTCTATATATGATATACAGAAAGTGAATATATATGATATATAGAAATGATGGTGTACTGAAAACATTTAAGTTGTCTATCATATTCATGATTCACTAATTTCATACTGAAAATAGAAAGTGTGGTGATACTTTTATGTAATTGTGTAACAGTATCATATAGTTATTGAACAGGTTTTCATTGTTTATGTTTTGGGAGACATATCCAGCAATGCATAGGACTTACTACACCTCTCTGCACTCCGTGTTTACTCTAGGAAAAGCTGTGATACTTGGATGATATACAGGTTAGCCATAATCAAAGCAGGTCCTCTACCTGCTGTACTATTGCTTCAATCAGGGCACATTTAAAAAAAAAATATGTATTGTAAAACAAATAACATCTATGAAAATATATTATATATTGAAAGTACAGTCAACAAAATGTCTTAGAAAGCAAATAAAAGATATGTATTTAGTTTATGTGAGTGTGTCCTAACATACTTATTTTGAGCAGGTTATTTTCCTATGGAGACAAATATGGCATTTTTATAATTATATGGCTACATAATATGGCTTGCTTTTTAATATTCTACTTCAATAACTTCAATTCTGTTATTTTGGACTCGAAGGCTGTTTTTTTTTTTCTTATCACCTCTACAAAGAAAAAGTCTTTATCGTTTGCTAGAACCAATCCTTGAGTAGAAAACTGTTGGTAACTGGCACATCATGAACACTCCTATCCTGGCTGGGTCTCTAAATAATGCTGCTTCTAGCTGTGTCCCAATCTGCCCACCTGGTTGGACTTCTGTCAAACTGACTAGTTGCCTGGCCTATCAGCAGTTGCCTAATAACTCATGATTGGTTGGGATCCATGTACCTCCTGCCCTCTTGGATTGCCTTCCATCAGCAGCAGCTGCACTTGAACCCCATGTCATTCTCATTAAAGAAGTCTAGTCTAGTTCCAAGTGCAGTAGTCTCCCAATCTTTGGATACCATTTCAGTTAACTCTGGCATAATGTTCAATGAATGAGTCTTAAAGCATTGATGTGGCCTAGCATAACTATTTTTAAGATAGAAATCATATTCCACCTTTAGGATATTTCCACCTTTAGGATATTTCCTTTTTTAAATCTGAAGCCCTTCCAGTTTCTCTAAATTAGAGAAAAATTTTTATCTTATTTGGAAGGAAGCAGCTAAAATTTGACTGCAATTTTTGAAGATTAATGACTGACAAGAGAAATAAATGTACATTATTGATTAAATATTTTTGTCTTCCAAGCACTTGACACTAAACAATGGAGGCAAAGCCAGGTTATTAAAAATAATAAAGCCAATTACTTTGAATTTTGTTTAATGCATTGTACCTTAAAGGTAAAATCGTCAAGTATAAATCGGTAGTTCTGGGTATTTTATGCTCAGTATATTAACGATGCTGGTGCTACTACTACTGATAATAATGTTGATAATGAAAATGATGATGATAGCATTGATATCTTATAATAATAATAACTGATAATAATGTTGATAATGAAAATGATGATGATAGCATTGTATACTTGCCTTTATAGCAAAATCCCATAATGGGAGACCTTAATTATATATCTGTGATTTTTTTTCCTGATCTCTAAAATATGGATCTACTGATGTCTTCATCTATCCTTATCTCTGTCCTACAAATATCAGTTTAGATGTGTACTTGGAGACAAAAATATTACTAAAATCCCTGCTGATGAAAATAATATTGAGCCCTTTTATTATTTCCCTTATCCTCTCTAGCCTTAGTTTCAAGGATGATCTTGGAGACACCACCATCTATTTTGCAGGGCGCCTTTTCTGTGAATGTCATATTTACAGTATCATTGAGTTGCAAACAAAACAAAACAAAAATAAAACAGCCCAAAACAACTTGGCAGTTTAAAAAATCACCAGGGTAGGTAGAGTTCCTCTGAAAGCTAAAATAAGAGGGTACAAAAACTACCCTTGACCCAAAATTATAGAAATGACAAGGGCAGAGGCAAAAAAAAGAAATTGAGGCCAAAGATGGGAAAAAACAGGAGTAGGAACCAGAGCTTCAAGTACGTTGATGGTGTAGTGGGGTAATACATGTGTATATCTTAACCACAGAGCTAATAACACTGCAAGCTGGAGACCCAATTTACAATATCTATATTTAAAAATGTGTCTGTTTAAGAGAAAATCTGAGGATGGAAGAAAATCTGAGGTTATTGGTAGACTGAACCTGACACTGGTTATATGATTCATGCTGGAACATTGCATGCCTGAAGTTCTAATACTAACATCTTTGTAATTATGTTACTTTAATTTAAAGAATAAAATAAAAATTAAAAATTCAGAGCCTCAGCAACCATTTCAATGGGCCAAATGCATGCTTTTCATACAGTAAAAACAAATTTCATTCTCTACAGAGCACTGTCAAAAGGTACAATGCATTGTGCTAGTTGAGCACAATGAGCACAACACACACACATACAAGTATTTTTTTCTTTCTCTCTTTCTCTCTCTTTCTCTTTCACTTTCTCTCTCTCTCTCTCACACACACACACACACAGACACACACACACACACTAGCCCCTGAACTAAAAAAAAAGACAATTAAACACACAGTAAGAGTTAAGATGTATAAGATATGTCATAATATGATTTTTTCATTATTGAGCCACACCCAGTTTTTTTCAGGCAACAACAACAAAAATACACTTAGAACCAGTGCCATTTTTAAAAGTATCCCCTGTTTGTAGGAAACAACAGTATATGTTCGGAATGATCTTCCACATGTGTTAAGTATTTTTTTTAACGATATCTGTATGACAGTAAGTATATTTACAGAAAAAAAGAAACTGTTGCCTTGTCTCAGAAATCCATCTTACTTTAAAACTTGGCTTCTTTCATCTTTTATAAAATTTCTATTCTGTGACCTTGACAGTCACACTGTAAATAATATCCTACACATTGATATCAGAGAAAAATATATGGTATTGGTATAACACTGGATGAAAATATTCTGCAAATGCTTCTCAAACCTTTGAATTTCAAGACCCTCCATGCTTCTCAAATGACCACAGACAGCAAATCAGCTAGAGCAGGGGCTTTTGTTTGTCCTCAAGATGAAACAGCACTTTCCATGAGAAAAAATAATTTTTTTCATATTTGTGTTTTCTTCTTTTATTTAAGTACTTTTCTATGAATGTATTTTTGACTTGATAATTAAAAATGATTAAGCATGAGCTAGTATCAAATGAATCAGAATGGGGGAGATAAAGTAAAAATGCTTGTTCATCTAGATTAATTGTAACAAGATTTGATTCTGTAGCATTGAATGAATCAGAATTTTTACCATATATGTTAAAACATAGCTCTAATAGATTTTTCCATACTTTTTTATTTTCAAAATAATAGAGGATGGCAGAGGCTAGCTATATGTCATTCACAGATACTGTTCAATTATATCGTTATAGTTGGTAACTCTGTGTGTCCTCAGGGAAATTTCACAGAGATAGAAAGCAGGAATTTAAAAGAATTTATGACTAAGCCACAAAAAGCATTCTTAAATATCTCATAATGTACAGCATTTGAAGCCTATCTCTTTATATTCAGATAAGAGTGAAGAATTTTTGATTTCTTTCATGCTGAGAGAGTTATGGTCAAAAAATGTAGAGAAGATGGCACTAAGTAGAAAGTAGAGTTATATTTAAAATGCATCACATTTTACTATATACCCTGCAATTATTTTAGAAAATAATAAAGTACTAGGTGAATTAAATAATACTTATCAATATCTATATCTTTAAAAACATGATACTAGGCGCATTTAACATCTAATTTTTGAGTATTTTTTTTTTCTTTTTGGAGAGTTGGGACAAACTTGGCAAAGCTCAAGGGTTATTCCTGGCTCTGCACTTAATAAATACCTTTTGCAGTTTTCAGGCTACCATATGGGGTGTCTGGAACTGAACCCTGGTGGGGTATGTGCAAAGTAAACAACATACAACAAACCGTTGTGTTATTTGTATTTGGATCTCTTTTAGAGGTCCTCTGGGACACAAATGAATGTTGTCCCTCTTGAATTCATCCCAAAGTTCTCTTGTTAAGTTTTTATTTTAATACTCTTCCATTTTTTGCTATTCTGGAGATTTTATTCACCTCATCTTCGAGCTCACAGATTCTGTCTTCAGCATGTTTTACTCTGCTGTGAGACCTCCTTTGAGCTTATCATTTAGCCTACCAAGTTTTTTCAGTTCTGTCATTTTTGTTTGAAGATTTTTCATTTCTGCTCTCATGTATTCTTTAGTTTTTTGGCTATGAGTTTCATGTTTGCTTGTTTTTTTATTTACTTGAAAGGTTGTAACTTCTTTGTTCATGAAGCTTGCTTGCATTCTGTGTTGCTTTTTCATTGTGATCTTTGAAGTATGAAGGTGTTTTTTGTGTGTGCTATGGTGATGAAGAAGGGTTCAGTTGTGGTACTGACCTGGGTGTAAGAATGACACTGTGAGTCATGAAGAGGATCCTTCTACCACAGTCTCTCTGTCTCTATTTGTTGGGACCTTGCAACTAGGTAGAGACTTACCTGGATGATTGTAAGAACCCTCAGCTCATTCTGGCACTTCACTTTCTCTTGGGTTGCTGACAGGGTGCAAGAATGACATTTCTGAGTCAAAGGAGGAGCTTATTGCTGCTCTGCCTCAGTTTCTTGGGACCATGTGATTTGATATAGTGTAGCCTTTTGATCCATATGTTAACTTTCTCTGATAATTAGATGACAAGATAAATGCTCAATGACGATTTTAAACATACTTTGTTTATAACATCATTATATGCATGTTATATAAAAATATATAAGAGAATTATAAAGAATTACCTATAATGTCCAAAGATAAGTAATAAAATTTTTACTACTACATTTATGGCTAAAATATAGCTACCACTGACAGCTAAAAATTTCTTATAAATATAAAAATATAAAAACTAAAATTATTAAATATAAAAATAAAAATAGTAAAAAATAGATATAAAATTATATAGCTATTAAATGATTCCTTGACTTACTTTTCCAAAACTGACTTATAATTCGTGTTCCTATTTAAATTAAAGTTTAACATTTTATTTTTATTGTTTTTTTATAAATTCTATATGGATATTTTTATTTTAAACATACACTACCTATATACACATATAATAGTAAATTAAAATGTATGTATAATGAAATATGAACTGTTTGTTTTAAATATAAAAGTGTCTATCATGTCAAATCCTACAACTCAGAAATAAACTTTTTAAACATTTTGAGCATTCTTTTAAATAACATTTTTGTTATTTTTACCAATATCTAGCTCTAAAATATTGAGTTAAGACATATCTTTAATTTCAGCTACTGATTATTTTTAATTATTTATATATTAATTATTAATTATTATTAATTATTTATTAATTGTTAATTAATTAATTGATTATATTGTGCATTTATTTACAGTAATTAAGCATTCTATAATTCTATATAATAAAGTTTAAAGTCCTAATTATTTCACATCTTTTTTTCTTTCTACATTGAGAAACACACCTTTAGTTATATCCACATATTTTCTTACTTGTTAAATCCTAGTATTTACATTAAGTATTTAGAATCTTTTTTTTTTTTTGCTTTGGCAATACAAGTACTAAAATTGAAACAAATCAGAGAATGTTAGTATGGTTCTTTAGTTGAATGATATCCATGAATGTTTTAGATTTTATATTTATAAGACTATTATTATTTTATTTAACTTACTTCTCTCTCTCTAGCTCTCTTTTATCTCCCCTTTGTGACACTGTGGTTTGTACTATTGCTAACAAAGGACTGCTATGCAGATCACTTTATCCCTTTTCAGCACTCTGCTGTGGATATCCTAACTGCAATGACAGCTTTTTGGGCTTTTTGTGGCAAGCTTCATACCATAGATTGGTCCTCTAATTAGACATATCATACACTATGATAAATTCTGCACTGACTCTATTGATGCATTACTACTATACTGTTTTTCACAGAATGTTCAAATTGTCCTTATGAATCAAGAATTTGTGTTAAGATCTACCTCTGGGAACAAACACTAATTTGAATTCTGGTCACATCACCAGAATTAAACAGTTTTGAGAGAGGCAATACATATCTGAAATTGCATACTTGAGTTAAAAGTCAAACTCTTATTTATTGATTTTGACTTAATTGTTTGTTATTTACTTACTCAAGTCATTGTTCACATATATAATATGGAGGAAGTAATTTCTAGGAAGTAATTCAGTCAATAACTTCAACAACCTTTTGCATAGTTCTGCAAAAAGATTATCTCCTAGACTGCAAAGGTCTTTGCAACCCCTATTTCAAATATGGAAATCTATTTATGTTAGAGTAAATAAAAATTAATTAAAACTTTTTTTTCCAAATGAAGAGATTAAATTTAAAAAGGGGTTAATAAATGTGGTGTTAACTCTGCCACCTTTGCTTACTAAATTACCAAACCAAGGTTTGGAACTTTGAAGAGCCTACAATGTAAAGGCTTATTTTGAGTTCTTTATCCACATATAGCCAAGATTATTATAGAAATTAACCTAATGGCAATATATATTTGTTGACTTCTTTTTATAGCTGATAATAAAATTAAACTAATAGAACTGTAACATCTAGCTGGCAGAAATATTGAGACTAGTCCATTGAGACATTCTTTCTTGATAAGCTTCTTCCTGATGAGATCAAGTGATTTCCTTTAGCTCACACATAATATGATTAAAATTGCTGATTTACAAAATAAGTTATGACATTGAAAAAAAACCTTAATATCTGCATATACAAAACATGCATGCAAAACACTATGGAGATTTAAACATGCCTGTGTAGACAAAAATTGTATTGATATTAAATATACTAATAGGTATCTCATAAAAGAGAATTGAGGGGCCTGAGCTGTGGCACAAGTTGTAAGGTGTCTGCCTCGCCCACGCTAGCCAGGAGCAATTTCTAAGTGCATAGCCAGGAGTAAACCCTGCACATCACTGGGTGTGGCCCCAAAACAAAACAAAACAAAACAAATCAAACAAATAAAATGTTAAAAATAGAGAAAAATAAAATAAGAGAAATAATTAAAAGAATAAAGAAACATTTGTCTCATTTCTGCTATATATGAGAAAAATTTCACATGAAGTATATAAATATTTTCCAAGAGTTTAAAATGAGAAATTTAGTTCTACTATTTCTCTAAAAGCCAACTACAAAATATAATTTAGCTAACCATCAAGGAAATGCAAATCTAAATGACAATTAGGTATTATTTTACCCAGAGACGCACACACATTACAAAGTGCAAGAACTACCAGTGTTGGCATAGATGCTGGTGAAAGAGACTTTCTTTGATTGCTGGTGGTAATACCAACTTATTGTGTCCTTTTCAAACAATATAGATATTTCTCAAATAAACTGAAAATTCAACTTCCATATGGTCTAGCTGTACTACTTTTAGGGATATACCCTCAAAACACAAAAACACAATATAAAAAATACTACCTGTGTTCCTATATTCATTTCAGCACTGTTTACAATAGCCAGTATCTAAAAACAGCCCAAGTGCCTGGGTACAGATGAGTGGCTAAAAAAACTGTAGTACATCTATACAATAGAATAATTTGTAGCTTTTAGGAAGATGAAATTATGAAATTTGCTTACCCATAGATGAACATGTAGAGTATTAAGCTGAGTGAAATGAGTCAGAGGGAAAGAGATAGACGAGAATATTCATACTCTTATTGAATATAAGAAAAACATAAAGGGCCCAGAGAGATAGCACAGTGGTGATTGCCTTGCAAGCAGCCGATCCAGGACCAAAGGTGGTTGGTTTGAATCCCGATGTCCCATATGGTCCCCTGTGCCTGCCAGGAGCTATTTCTGAGCAGACAGCCAGGAGTAACCACTGAGTACCACTGGGTGTGGCCCAAAAAAACAAAAACAAAAACAAAACAAAAAAAAACATAAAGTGGTAATAATATCTGGATAATAGTGAAGAGGACCAGGAAAAGTAGTCCATGTTAAGAAGATGCATTGCCACAAAGAGTGGAACCCTGCAGCTATAGCAAAGAAGGAACCACTATGACAATGATAATTGAAACTTATCACTCGAGATAATAACTAGGTGTTGCATGGAGAAAAAGTGCTATGCATGGTGTCCTTTCAAAGGACAAAAAAGATCTTAAAAGGAAAAAAGGGAAATATAGGTATCTTATAAACAAATATGTGTATATAGAGAGTGAGAGAAAGAGAGAGGAGCATAATACCTACCCCAGAGGCAGGCACAGGGGAGATTGAGAGGGCAAACAGACATTGGTGAGAAATGTTCAAGGTGAAGGATGCCATACATTATAATTATGAACTCAATTATGAACAACTTTGAAATCACAGTGTTTAAATTAAAAAAATAATTTTGAAGGATATTAGTGCAGCCTAACCTTCGAGCTATTTTAAATACATGTACACACATATTTGCAGTCACTTCTGTACATGTACATACATATACACAATCACTGAGAACTTAGTAGATCTCAAATTAAAAAATAATTAAGAATAACACTAGGAACTTAGTATAAATCAGCTCACATAATTTGTTTTTAGCATTTTCTTTGACTAATTTTTTTTATATTTACTTGTTTTATTTCTTTTTTTAATTATTTTTATTTTAATTATGACAACAAAGATGCGAAGAAAGAGGACAGGGTAAAGTTACAGTGGAAGCCCAATCACCCATAAACAAAATTCACGGTATTCCCATCGATGATATCCCAGCCTTGAACTTTCAACCAAAGAACATTAAGAAAAACAAAACTAAACCCATGTACAATACAATTACTTTGTCCCTCAAATCCCCAGTTGTAGTACATACTATTTCTTAGCAGCACACAATATAATCTAAAGACATTAGACTTATGTAACTCCTTAAACATTGAGGGCAAAGTACATTTCTCTAGTTCCATGCACATGCTTACTAGTTTAAGTTAACCTCAAAAGTTTTAGTGGGTTGTTTTTCTTAAGGATTGGAGTCAAGGGAACTTAGTAAAAAACGGTATTAAAGTGGCATTTGTTTGCATAGGCCCACCAAAATATAAGGGACATGGAAAGACAAATTATGGTCTAAATACAAGGAGACCCTACCCCTGAAGTTTCCTGGCACAGGACTGACTCTAGGCTCCAGGCAAACTAGTTTGTCCAATTCAAGTCATCGTCTGTAGTGGCAATACACCTCCATTCCTCACATAGTCTCTGTTGTTGGTATTATGCTTCTGTATTAAAGATCCTGGAGTCTGCATATCCCATATTGCAGTCAGGATGGTGCAGAGCATGCTCTCGTTTCACCTCACACTTAAGGGGCACTAGAGAGAACCATGTCCTGTAGAGCAGGTCATTGTTGTTGTCAAGTCTTCTCAGTGTAAACAGAAGTCTCTTTTTAGGGGGTCGATGTCAGACCCTTGGTAGTGTCTTTCCTGGTAGAGGACTGCATCCAGCTGTTGCTATAAAAGACCTTGGATGTTTCGTAGATAGCTTACCTGGTTCCGGCGTGAATGGAGGATGCCCATTCTTCTGAGGCCTGTGCCAGGTCATTATATCAATGTTCAGGGTGTAAGGTACATTGTACTGAGATTTATTAGATAAGAACTTATCTATATGTATGGTGTTTTCCCATTTTAATGTGTCTATGCAAACAAGGATCAATGCCATGAAGCGTTATTGGTGCATCTGGAGGCAATAGGAACAAGACCAGCAATTTCCATGACATAGTTCAATCACAGGCATCAAACTGAGGGACAGTTCCAACAACAATCCTTACTATACAGCTTACAAAGAAAAGACAAGATGAAAAGTGGATAGAAACATCATGGTAGAAAAATATATAGAAAGTTACATCAGTTAAAGAAAAAACCCATAAAATATTCAAAAGATATATGTGTTCAATATGTGTTCAATTTGTGTCCTTCTAAATAGTTCTGGGATTTGTTAGAACTACTGTATGTCTTAGGTCAGAGATTAAAACTATGTGTTACTAAAGCTAAGATGGGTAAATCTGGGGTACTGATGGTTGGGAGGAGCAAATGTTCGCACGGGGGCGCTAGCCCCGCGCGGTTTGCAAAATGTAGACTGGTATGAAATTCGCTAGCCCCGCGCGGTTTGCAAAATGTAGACTGGTATGAAATTTCCAGTGACAGCCTGAGTATAGCTGAGCAGCTATCTGCCACCCACCAGATCAAACTCCACCCCCTAAGCCCCACCCTAGGCCAGTGTCCGGGCCTGGCCTGGGAGTGGGGAAAACCCAGTGTGCCCCGTCAACTCCTTCCAGGAACCCACCTGGAGATCCGGAGGAATGGGGGAGAGGGGGGTCGGGTGACCCAGGTCCGGGCCCCCCTACCCTAGGCCGGACCTAAAGGCCGCTGGCACATGGGGAGGCCTGCCAGCTGCCCATCCGTGCCGGCTTCTTTGACTAATTTAATTACCAATGTTGTTCAGTTCACATCTGAAGAATTCTTTCGATATTCAATACTTCATTATTACCCCAAGAGAATTAATTTACTAAAATTTTACTCTTGCTTCTTGGATGAGAGGGTGGATTTAGAGCATCTTAGAAATTGAAACTCAATTTTATGGTTATGAAACAAAATCCATTGTGAACGAAATGAGTGCTCTGTATTGAGCAAAATATTCAAGGGACTTTTTCTATCCAATTGATTCCAACTACAAAAAAATAAATAAAAGGAAGAAAGAGCATGCAGGCTTGGCACAAAATCTTAATTTTTAGTATTGGGAAATTATAGCATCAATTGGTCTGTTTCTTTCAAATAACCATTTAAATATTTTTGTTGGAAAAAATTATAGACTTCAAATTGAAACATTCCTAAATAATGATTATTATTAACTATCAAGCAAATTTGGAAGATGAAAAAAAGTTTGATGGTAACTCATGAAGGTAAAAGATTCTCAGCACCAAAAAGAAAACCTAAACTAGAAATGGAAACTTATGAAAGTAGCATAAAGATAACTGTTATATGTGAGCATCTATGTATGTACTATTAATATACAGTATATAGATTACATAAAGATTTATAAACAAAATAAAGATGAACTACTTTTAACTACTTAGTTTCTGAAATAAAGTAATCCATTAATAAACAATAAATATAAAGTCATTATTTGGATAATAGTGTGATTTTGATCTTGTTGCTCAAATATCACATCATAGAACATACCAAAAAATGCTTACTAGGTGTGATATGCTGTTTTGAGTTTTGACTAATTTTTTATACTGTACTCATCTGAAAGTAACAAAATACTCAATTGAGTATTTGTTTACTAAATTAGAATTTTATTTTCTGAAGTGATGCATAGAGATGTAGGAATCTTTAGTTTATAGAGTACTGCAAATTGTCCTTAAGACTTTCACATCATCATCACCTGCACTACCCATGATAAAATACTAGTTGGTGACATTCAAACCATAGGCCTTATTTGCTGTATAATCTCAGGTCCACTTGTATGACTTTTATGATTTTAATACGATGCTTCCATCTTCATTTAGATTTCTTTATCATTGAAGGATCATATATCCAACAGAGGTGGAAGGGTCTTAAGAAAAGACTAGAAAGCGATATGAAGATTCCTCCAAAAACTTGGAAATTGAGCTCCCATATGATCCAGCTATACCACTCCAAGGGATATACCCTAGGAATACAAAAATATAATACAAAAATTCCTTCCTCACACCTATACGTATTGAAGCGCTATTTACAGTAGCCAGACTCTGGAAAACAACCAAGTTGCCCTTCAACAGATAAATGACTAAAGAAACTGTGGTACATATACACAATGGAATATTATGCAGGCTCAGAAGAGATTAAGTCATAAAATTTTCCTATACATGTCTGTACATGGAATCTATTATGCTGAGTGAATTAAGTCAGAGGAACAGAGATAGACGCAGAATAGTCTCACTCATCTACGGGTTTTAAGAAAAGTAAAAGATATTCTTGCAATAATTTTCAGAGACAAAAGAGAAGAGGGCTAGAAGTTTCAGCCCACTACATGAAGCTCACCACAAAGAGTGGTGAGTGCAGTTAGAGAAATAAGTACACTGATAACTATCCTAACAATGTGAATGAATGAGAGAAGTAGAAAGTCTATCTAGAGTACAGTTGGGGACTTTGGGGTAGGAAGGAGGGAGATTTGGGACATTGGTGATGGAAATGTTGCACTGGTGAAGTGGGGTGTTCTTTACATGACTGAAACCCAACCACAATCATGTTTGTAATCAAGATGTTTAAATAAAGATATTGAAAAAAAAAGACTAATTTTTAAAAAAATCAGCTTAATAAATCTTAAAAAGATTTTTTTAATTTGTTGATTGCTTTGATTTGTTGATTAATTTGTTCATTGCTTAAAGATCAACATAAAATCAATGTGGCAGTGTGTCACACTCTCCTAGGCCAGGCCTAAGTCATGCCAGACGAGGGATGAACATTCATGAGCCCTTGCTTCTTTCTCCCCGCTGGGTGAGTACAGGGGTGCTAAATCCAGCTGGACCTATCTCTCTTTGCTCAGGGTGGGGTCCCTCGGACGCATCAGACAGCCTCGCGTGGTAGGGTCTTCTCCAGCCAGCCCCTCACCCCGCATTGTGCCTTTGCAGAGCTTCCACCCACCAGGTCATCAGTGGTGCCCCTAGAGCGCTCCAGGTTGTCCATCAGTTGCCCGAGGCCAAGCAGGCATTCCCGTTTGTACCCTGGCACTGTGTTTGCCCATTTCGGACTGGACTTTCCTCATTTAACACATATCCGGGTGCCCGGCGTTGGTGGTCCTTTCTCCCAGAATGAGGCTCGAGCTGCTCAACTTGTCGATGATGGGGTGCTTGTTTGACCCCTACCACAGACCCCCCCCCAACTTTTGTGTTGTGCTCTTCCACCTGTGGGTAAGCCTGACGGGTACCGCTCGCCTGGGTTTTGGGGGGTTGGCACCCCATAGGCATAGGAAGGTCTTCTCTAGCGATAAGAGATGGTGCATTCCGATGGTTTGTCATTGGGGGTGCCAGAGTCCCCCCTTGGGTCCTGCCACCGGTAGCACAAAGACATCAGGCCAAGCCGGCGTCCCCCCCAAAATAACAATTAAAAATAAAAGATAAACATAAAAATTATATCAATATTATAAAATATAACTCTGATGTGGCCATCTTAAATATTGCACGGAAAGCTGAAGTATATAATAGAGACTAGTACACTGACATTGTGAAAAATTATATTTAATAAAATAGATTTTATAGAGCACTTAGTATATAGTATTTATTCAATATCTGTAAAACTTAGCCATTTGGCATTATCTAAAAATTCGGTTTATTAGTTATACTAAAAATTGCAAAAATCAGATTGCTTTTTATTTCTTAAATTGATCTTTTGGGGGGGGATTTTGGGTAACTCCCGGGAGCGCTCAGGGTCACTTCTGGCTCTGCTCTCAGAAATCAGTCCTGGCAGGCACAGGGAAACCATATGCGACACCAGGATTCGAACCACCATTCATCCTGGATGGGCTGCATGCAAGGCAAAGTCCCTACTACTGTGCTATCTCTCTCTGACCCCTCCAATTAGTTCAGTTTTACTCTGATATAATTATCTCTTTCTTCCTGCCTATTTGGCTTTCTTTTATTGATCATTCTTCAATATTCAGCTTTTCAATCAGGTTATTTATGTGTACCCTTTATTCTTTCTGATGAATATGGAACTATAAACTTTCTTTATAACACCACTCAGTAGTGTTCCAATAGTTCTGATAGCTAGTGTCCTTACCCTTGTTTGTTTTGAGGAATCTTTTAAGTTCCTCTTTGTTTTCTTCTTTGACCTTTGTTGGCTGTTTAATAGTGATCTGTTTCATTTCCAGGTGTTAGTGTTAGCCCTCAATTTCTGCTTTTGCTTCACTTTCGCTTTCAGTGCATTATGGTATGATAATATAACTGTTATAATTTTTCTTCTTTATTTTATGGAGGTGTGTTTTATATTGTATAACATCCTGTGTGTTATTGGAGGAAAATGTGCATTCAGCTTTTAAGGTATTAAAGTCCCATACATATACTAAGCCCCTTTCTTCCATTTCTCCCTGCAGTACCAGTTTTTGTCCAGAATAATTATCATCATATTGGTCTCTTCTCTGGCCTAAATACATCCCTTGTTCATTGTGACAAGCTTCCTACCATGGGCCAGTCCTCCTGGTCCTTACTGTTATTAGAAAACTCAAGTTTTTATTGTTCTTTTTGGGGATGCCACACCCATTTAATGCTCAGGGGTTATTGCTGGCTATGCACTCAGAAATTGCTCCTGGCTTGGGAGGATTGAACCGCAGTCAGTCGTAGGTTAGTGCTTGCAAAGTAGACTCCTTACCTCTAGCGCCACCTCTCTGGCCCAAATTTTTATTGATCTTAAATGTCCTGCAAGACAAAATCAAAGTTTTTCATAATAATAAATAGCAAAAATATCTTTAAATATTAAAGAAATTTTTAAAAAATGGCCATTTGTGTTGTAGTTTCAGGAAGTAGATACTGGAAGCCTATTGCTTTGTTTTATATTTAAGTAACATTACCTGAGTTAAAATAACTGATTAAATTCTATGTGCTTCAATCTAATCTCTTATATGGGTCTTGAGTTAGCTCTGAAATCACAGACTTGCTTAAGATTTCAAATAAAAAGAGAAATTTATGTAGAAGAGTGACTTTTTAGCTTGTTATTGTAACTAATATCTATCATTTTAAATTTCTTATTTTCTGTTTCTAGTTTCTTATCACATATTAGAGAAAAGTTTAACTCTAGTTTACTCCTGTTTCCTGATGTTTGTATTGACATTCTAATATTAAAGCATAAATTACATAGGGTCCTGATGCAAGTGAAAAGTGGCAGGTGTTGTAGGTTTGATGACTCATTTAGGTTTACATCTGCTGAGATTCCTACTTATGGTCATCTATTCTTTTCTTTTACAAAGATATATGCTGCGTCTTAGAGTCTCCGCAACCTCATAGCTCATATATGTCATGCTATCAGTGACTTTGTCTGTCAAATGTTTAGTAAATAAATCCTCGTGTTTTGCCTCCATGGTATATTTCAGACCTCTTCCTTTGATCTCTCTGGGTTTCATCTTCCAGTGTGTGCTATAGGTGGGGAAACAGAAAATAGAAGATGTTCTGTGTTCTTGTCTCCACAGCTCATCACAATCAAGTTCAGAAACTGTTTTACTTCATGTAATTGCAGCAGATGGTTAGTAAGAAATGTGTGGTTTGACTATAAGTAAAAAGTAAAGTGTAAGTTCACCTTTAAACATCACAATCTAGATCTTCAGTTTCTACATTTCTTCTCTATTCCTAGAAAAACTTAATAATTTAAGGACCATATATTCATTTGTCTATGTTGTCAAGTTTATTAATTTCAGATCTTTTTTAGTCTTAGAATATTGCAACTCACAAACATCTATTTTGTTTTGTTACAAACTCAACTCTCTAAATAAAAAGAAGGAATACAGGAATAGAAAAAAATATTAGTAGAAGAGATCACAATATCTAGAAGTTTAAAAATCAATATAACACTTCAATTTACTTAAAGAGTTGTTCTGTGCCATGAACTGCCTTAGAATCTATAATATAAAGACTAACGTGATCTTTTAATTTTTTATTAATCACCATGCTTACAAAATTGTTCATTATTTTTAGTCTTACAATAGCCAATACCTTTCCCTTTACTACTGTACATTTCTCACCACCCAGTTTCCCTGCCTCCCTTGTCCCTTTCCTTCCCCCTCCTTGAGTTATACTCATTTGTGTGAATGTAGGCAAGTGAATAAACAACTACAATAATTAGAGTGTAATAAAACCTATATGTTATTTTTAGCATCTACTAAAAAGTATTTTACATAAAATAGTCTTTTACATACTATAATACATAAAGATTATGTAAAATATTTATTTCTAATGGAGGAAAAAAGATACGCTTTCTAGACCTGGTTTAAAGTCAATTGCTATAAACAAGACCAGAGAGATAGCAAAGCAGTAGGGTGTTTGCCTTGCAAGCAGCCACCCAGGATGAAGGATGGGTGGAATCCAAGCATTCCATATGTTTCCACAGAGCCTGCCAGGAGCGATTTCTGAGAGCTGAGCCAGGAATAACCCCTGAGGGCCACCTGGTGTGACCAAAAATAAATAAATAAGTCAATTTCTATAAAGGATTAAAATTTACCCAACTGTTGTAACTGAGTAGATTTACTGAAATCAAGAAGTGAGTTTGGAAATGGGGCTAAAGAAATAGAATGGGCTGGGCTGTTTAATTGACATGTCCTGCTGATACAAACAGGGCACATTTCTATGACTTGAGATGGCATGATTTAATGAAATTTAACTTCGTATCTTGAGCAAATTGTTCTATCTCTCTTAATCTGTTTTTTCCTATGTAAAGTACCTGAAAAAGGATGCTCAGAGATTACATATTTGCATTATAATGCATTGGAGGGGCTGGAGCAATGGCTCAAGCAGTAAGGCTTCTGCCTTGCTGGCCCTAGCCTAGGACAGACCGCAGTTCAATTCCTCAGCTTCCCATATGATCCCCCAAGCCAGGAGCAATCTGAGAACATAGCTAAGAGTAACCCCTGAGAGTCAGATGTGGCCCCCCAACATAAATAAAATGCATTGGAAATATGTATATAAACATATAGAGAAAGAGAGAGGGAAGGAGTGAGAAACACAAAGAGAAAGAATCTATCAACACAAAGGAAAAATTAGTGGAAAGATGAAGGTAAAACTTCAAAGTACATAGATCTATTGGATTCCAACCTTATTATACAAAATTAGATAATAGTTTCTTCTAGTTTTTTAATGAAGTGACTTTACTTAGTTTTTCTACACGACTAAGAATAATCCAAATTCTCTGGTGGAAATAATTATTGGGAAAAGGCTCACTCAGTTCAATTTCCATTTTTTTAAATTTCTATTAAATAAAGGAAGCTTACACAAGTCCTTATGTTATTAACTACTTAATGGATTTAGGAAGCAGGTAGAAACCAAATTATTCTTTGCATTTAAATGAGACAAATAAAAGTCTCAGCTGATTACACATTTAGGGGGGAAAGTTTCATCATACTGCTACATGTTAAGTCTGTGAAAGTAATAAATTAATCCATTAGTGAGTCCAAGGATGTTTCATTATACTGCTACATGTTAAGTCTGCGAAAGTAATAAATTAATCCATTAGTGAGTCCAAGGATGTTGTCTATTGTGCTTATTATCAAATATTCCCAGGTGTTCAGTGGTTTATGAGTATAAATTGATGTGACTTTTAAACTTTGTAGCATAATATTCAACGTAAGGATCATAAACAATGAAAGCAGTCCCATACCAATGCTTCATATTAAAAAACATATAGGATTATGAATTAAGATATGGAGTTTTCTAATATTATAATATCTTGACTTGACAGATTAGACATTGAACCATAATTAGTAATGTTGTTATGTTTCTTTCCCAATTCTCAGATCACATTTTATCATAAGAACTTGATACCTGAGTGTTCAGTTCCTTTTAATATCACAGGGACCCCTATCTACTCTCATTTCAACTAGATTAACTCTGTTTCATTGACCAATCTCCAATTATATTGCCTCTGGCTATTTGTTGCTCCCTGAACATGTTTCTTTATATACCACCTTGAGATAGCTCATTGGGAATCTATATCTCTCCTTCAGAAAGACTGCAAACAGCATGGTTGGTGATGGTGGTAGGTCTGTGCACATGGTTTCTAGGGTCTTCAGTATATTCAAGAACAAAATATTGAGTGATAAAAATGCACAGAGTTAGAAAATATAAATGTTGGACCGTAAAATAAAAAGAAACTCCCCAGTCAGGGAGAAGCTTAATATTGGACCAAGTAAAATATGGTTAATTTTGTGGCTCTTTATTAGGAAAAATGTATCAAGTGCCAAGATTATTATCAAGAATGCAAGAATTTTACCAAGAATTTGTGCTCACTTCAGCAGCACATATACTACAATTGGAACTATACAGAGATGATTAGCATGGCTCCTGCGCAAGGATGACACGCAAATTCGTGAAGCGTTCCATATTTTTTTAAAAAATGTACCAAGAATTCTAGCTATTTCAGGCCTTTAGGTTTATTTGCCTAGATATTACCTGTTTTATTTAGTTTCCCATGAGCTTAAAGTTTGAGGCAGAATCTATGATCTTGTAAACTTATGGCTTTCTGATTTTCAGAAAGAACGCAGGAATTTACAGGAATGTTTAAAATGCGGAATCGAGATAGCTAAAATGGACCTGCTCAGAGCAGCTGACAAGGGTAAATTGAGGCTTCCTCTTTCAATGGCCCGTAGGTTCATTCATACTAGCTTTTAGTTCAAGACATAATAATTTTACTTCCTGACTTCCTAATATTTTTTATGATTATTCATAGAAAAAAGGAATAGTTATTATTTCAGCCATAGATAAATCAAATTTATTAGTAGGGAACATCAAAAAAGATAATCAAGATTAATGAATTGACTGTGACCAAAACACAAGGCATGTGACAATATAGTAATATTTAATTACTATATAAATAAAAATAAATACAAAAATTGGTTAGACTTTTTTGTTTTTTAGTTTGTTTATTTTTGGGGGGACACACCCGGTGATGCTCAGGGTTTACTCCTGGCTATGTGCTCAGAAATTAATCCTGGCTTGGGGGACCATATGGAATGCTTGGGGATTGAACCATGGTCCATCCTAAGTCAGCCATATGCAAGACAAATGCCCTACCACTGCACCACCGCTCCAGCCCCAGTAAAATAGGTTAGATCTTTTTAAATAACAATCTGGTGAATTTTTATTCTACAATTGTAGATTCATGTAACTTAATTCTTTGACGATGTTAAGTTCTTTTGAAATGTCTAGATTTTTTTCACACAGTATTGATAGAATTACTATCAATGATGTTATGTTAAAATCATTAGAAACTTAAATGTAACTCAAATCAGTATGAAATACTCTGAATGCATATTCATATCTCATGCAGCGGGCTAATGGGAGGCTTCAGGTGACATTTCATCCATCCTTTAAGATTCTTTAAGTATTTATTGAGCATCAACAAAATGACAAACTTTTAAAGACTAGAATAATAAGTCAGTAAACAAAATAAACAGCTACCCTCCAATTCGGGGATATATTTGTTAATTTTTTTATTCTTTTACAGACCTCCCCTCTCCCCTTCTACTACCTCTTTGTAAACCACTCTTTTACTCTATTTTTGAGTTTTAATTTTATTTAGATTTGATATAATAGTATTCCATGCAATATTATTTTTCTTTGTCTAGGTTATTTCATGTAGCCTAATTTCCTCAAAACCTATCCATGTGGTTGCAGATGGATGAATATCAATTCATTGGCCAGAGTGATAGCACAATTGGTACTTGTTTTGTGTTGTTCATGTAGCCAATAGGGATTCCATCCATGGCACTACATATTGTCCCCCAAGCTTGCCAGGAGTGATTATAGAAAGCAGAGTGAAGAATAATTACTGAGCCCTGCTGAATATAGCTCAGGAACAAATTTGAAAAAAGAAGTATATTATTTCTTTTGGATGACATTGCATTTACATAATGTATCCTTTTTATCCTTTCATCCTTCATTCCTTGACAGGAATTTAAGTTGTTTTGATATCTTAAATATTGTGCATGATGCTATAGTGAAAATAGAATTGCATATGTCTAGAAATAGTCCAATCATGAGATGATATGTATTATGAAAATATTTCTCACCGTCTTTGATTTAACTTCTCATTTTCTTAACATTGACATCTCAAGCAGGCATTTTGAATTTAATAAAATCCAATTTTTTTATTATTAAGTTTTATTAAAATTTAGGTAACATGGTTACAATAGTGTTGCTTGTAATAGCTTTTATGAAACTCCCTTTCACCATCACCAAAGCTCCCCAGACCTTTATCCTATGTTACCGCTGGTCTATTTCTTCTGAGATTTGACACTTTAGGAATTTATAAATATGACCTTCAGTTTCTCAATAATTTTATCTTCATTTTTTCCTCTTTTTATTTGTATTTGGGTCACATCTATCTGTGCTAAGGGCTTATAGTGCTCGTGCTCAATGTTCTTTCCTTCTAGGACTTAAGAGAATATATGTAGTGCCTAGAATCAAACCTGGCTTGTTTGCATGCAATATAAAAATTCCATCTCCAAGAAGTTTATTTTCCCTAGATGTTACATAGGGATTCAAGAACATTGTTACTTTAATTTATGCACATATAATTTTACAAATATACATAATATGTGTATTAAAGTGTTCAGAGTGGAAATAAAAGAAGTTGGTTACGCTGATAAAATATTAGAAAATGCTGGGAGAAATATTGTGTTTCAGTACCAGAAATCCCAGTCTCTCCAACTATATCCATGTTTTTGTCACTAATTGTGCAATAAAAATCTGAGTTTTTTATTTTTTAAAAGAGTGATTTTATAAAGTGTTAATACTTAGCACTTAATCAGGAATTGTGAGCATGCAATCAGAGTTTCATCTAATGCACTTATGCGCTTTTATTGGCAAATTCTATGAACAATTTAGGCAAGGCTCATCTTTTAAGAACTGCTGATGCATAATGGCCACTCATAAATCAGACTTCTTTTGCTTTTGCTTTTAGGAAGGAAAATATTCATCTTCGGTTGGCATTGCAGACATATGCGACATAATTTCCATGACTATTGTTTCTCTGCCCTATATTTGGGGGGGGCACACCCAGCAGCACGGGACTTATGGTTCATTCCAGATATTGCTCAGGGGATTATAAGAAGTGCTCATTATCAAATCTGGGCTGGCCACAGGCAAGGCAACTACCCTATCCACCTTACTATTGCTGCAATCCTATCTCTGGCTTTTATACAAGCATTCCTTCTTCTTTATAGAATGAGAGAAAAAGTTATTGATACCTGTTCCCCAGGTATCAAAGAGATATTTTGAGAAGAAAAAGAAATATAGGTTAAAACTATAGTATAGTGGGTAGGGTGTTTGCTGTGCACATGAACCTCTCATTCAACATCTCATATAGTTCCTGGATCTGCCAACAGTAATTCCTAAGTGCAGACTCAGGAGTAATTTCTGAACAGTGTGTGTGCACCTATTGAGAAAGAAAAGAAAAAGAAACATTCTATGGTACATCATATATATGCAAATGGAGCTCTGTGCTTTTCTGAAAAAGCAATTTTTCATTTCCATGATTGATGACTTGTCTGGGTTGAGGCTGACCATAATAATGTCAGAACTCACTCTCAATAGTAGAACAAGTGTCATTTCTGATATGAAGGGGATGAAAGAGGGATTGCGAATATAGAACCTTCTGATTCAGATGAATGATGCAGAATAATTTTGTGTAAAACTGAAATTTATTTTACAGGTATAGAGGAAAGATAGATAGAAATCAAACAAGAAATTTATAGGAATTACTTTTAGGAGGTATTAAGAAAGGTATCATTTTTCTATGAATTTTTTAACTTTCTAAACATTCCGTAACACATAAAATTAAAAAAATACGGGTTACTAAAATTATAAATTTAATGAGGCAGAATATTGTTATGGTGTTTCAATTACCTTTCTAAAGTTCTGTCTCAAACTGAGGCTGATAGCCACTGAAGGACTCCGCCCATTTTCAGCATATTTTTATTATTTAAAAAAATTTTTTTTGCTTAATCTTTACCCCATTTTATTGCTTTTCTTTCCCTCAAACAAAACCACATAACTCGATTTATCTAGCTCTGCCTCTCAAATAGAGGGGGAAACAAGGGAGGGTACCAGAACCAAACAGATATATGATCACTAACAGTAAGCTAGACAAAGAGGGAGCACCTACTCTAGCAGCCTGGGGGGTAATGGTGGGGGGATATGGGTTGCAGAAAGGGAATGGGGAAGGGGGGAGGACAAATTTGGTGGTGGGTATTCCCCCGATTCAATGTTAATATGTACCTAAAATACTAATATGAAAGATATGTAAGACACTATGATCAAAATAAAAATTTAAAAAAATTTAATGAGGCAGAATAAATTATTAAATTATTTGGGGAGTATGGGGGTGAAACTGACCTACATTTTATATCATTATTTGTATACTGAGTATCATGAAAAGAAATATAACATTTTTTAAACAATAGCATAGCATTATTCATTGAAATGAACTTTACTGCCTCATACACCAATAATATGTTTGTAAGTTCTTTCCTTTGTGAGACTGAGAGATTTTGGTTTAATTGCTTCTCTGCTCCCATTCATTGCATAATGAGTTCTAAGTTTTACTACCTCAATGACACAATTTTATGTTCTGCTATAATTTTGGACCTTTTGTCCCCAAACTTTAATCCCTTAGCTTTTTGGAAAGCTAAATCTTTAAATCCTATGTATTGCTTTCTAAATACTACCACCCTTTACCAACCACCTGGACTACTCTAAGTCATTCCTCCTCCTAACAAAAAACGTAGCATCCACCGAAGCTTTTCTTGGCTTGCCTGTTATATTAGATTAATATGCTTGACAGTGTCTTGACATATTATATACCTTCTCTTTCTCTATTATCTTATCTGGGAGTAAACATAATGCATGGGCTAGCCTAGAATAAAGAGATAATTAGATCTCAATATAATGATAGTAGAAACTACTGTAGAGTGATAGACACAGTAAATAGTCAAAACCCAGATTTTTATCTGCATAAACCAAGTAAATCTCCGTGAGATGGACTCCCTCTTCCTACAGTATCATTATTGAAAAGTCATTTGACAAAACTATATACACTGAATAGGCAGGCTTTACAACTGACTGCATTTGTCCATATTAACATAGAATATTTTCCATAAGTGGGTCCCAGAGATTTCTAATTTCACATGAAGCTTCATGACAAGGTAATCATTTACATTTAAATGGATCTGGAAAATACTATCTCCTGAAACAGTAGAAGGAAGGTCTTTGGATGTCCTTGCAAAAAAAAAATCTGTTTAGCTATGTTAATATTGAAGTTTTACAAAACACTAAACAATATTTTGTACATGTTTTTTGTCAACCCATGGAATGTGGTTTCAGCTGTCGCATTTGGAACTATTTTGATAGAGTTCCCTTGGGCAATTATCTTTATTTTGGATTCATTCCCAATATAGTTTCTATATGCTATGTGATACTCAAGTTTTTAGCATAGACCTGAGGGTTCACTGATTGGCACTAGTGAGTTAGTGCTGCTCTTTCAGAAGTTTCTTGATTGACACCAAATTACTTATGTAGGGGAAAGAACAAAGGACTAGTATGTGCAGAGAGTAATACAGTTTTATTTTTTTTTACCAACATTGGCAAGAAAATAAAATTCTTTTAAACATTAAATTTATCCTTTGCTTTTTGCAGCATGTATTAAGCAAGCAGTCTTGTGTTCATTTTTTTATGGAATGGCTTGCAGTAAACAGAGCTACCACTTCTCTGCTCTCAGTTTGACAAACAGGGACCAGAACAATAGCACAGCAGGAAGGGAGTTTGCCTTGAAACTGGCCAACCTGTGTTCAATCCCCAGTATCCCATATGGTCCCTTGAGCCTTTCAGGAGTAATTTCTGAGTGCAGAGCCAGGAGTAACCTCTCAACACCACTGATGTGTCCCCAAAGCAAACAAACAATGTCTGATAAATAGTGCTTAGTGACTGTAGAGATGGGACAGAGGAGACCTGGATTCCATCCCTGACACCTCATAGGGTTACCACTGAGTGCAGAGCCAAAAGGAAGTCTGAGCATAGCTGGGAGTAGTCCTAGATCTAAAGCAACAGCAAAAACAATATAAAATTGTCTGTGGAGATATCCACAATTTATTCATAATTTAAAATTACTTTTCTTATGCAGTGAAAGAACATAATTCTTGTTGTGGTATGACAAAATTTGAGCGATGTGTTAGCAGGTGGATAGTTTGAGCCTCGTTTTCAGATATAAAAGGCCAGGGGCCAGAAATAACATTAAAGGTCTTGCCTATCACATTCCTGCCTCTATGTAATCACCGGAGCACTACCAGGAGCTAAAATCTAGCAGTCATCCCTGAGCACAATGTTAGGAGTCATCTCTGAATACCAGAAGAAGAAACAGTGCAGCAAAAGGGAGGCTGCGACTCTGTAGAACCAAATCATATGTGGCAGCTACAAATTTAACACTGCTATTAACATAGCACAAATACCTCTTCTTTTCTAGTAAGGAAACTTCATTCACTTTTATTCACTTCCCTTGGGGCTCTCTTATTCAATATCAACCAGATGTGTGGATAGAGTGCTTGTGGAGAGCAAGGCGGGGAGCCAGAGGACATGTGTTTGAGTTGACAATCTGCAGGCTGAACAATCAGAATGCGTTCTACCCTGCCAGGTGTTGAGACAAAGCCAAGGTCAGACACTTAAGACCCTACCCATAGTACTATCTCTGTGTCCAAGAGACTTCATCATGAAACAGTCTGGTCCCTTGATACCACAAGATGTGGTGGAAACTTTCTCATAGGGGGTGGCTTCAGTTTCCTGGATAGCTTATCCATGCCAATAATTAATATTGATGAAGTATAGGGATTGTATAAATGCCTGAGGCACTTCAGAGGAAAAGAACTGGGAAAAAGTCAAATAACTTGAAGGGAAAGATATTTAGATGTTAAAGAAATAAAATGTTAAAGAGATATTAAAGAAAATGAATATATTCCAGGCAAATCAAGTTGCTGAATCTTTATAGACCTCACTGAAGTACATACAGGCTGAGTGATCCCCAGTGTCCTGTCTGTTGTCCCTTACAGGCTCAGAACACTCAGAGGGAATTTAATACTGTCACCTGCAATGGGACCAGATAGTGAAGGGTCAGGCATATGTTTAGTTGAGAGCTCAATTGGACTCAACTTTGTTTTTTTCTATGTTTACGGAAACAGGTCATATTAAGATTAAAATCTTTAGGACCAGAGAGATAGCAAGTGGACAAGGGTGTTTGCTTGCACTGACCTGCATTTGACCTCAGCATCCCATATGGTCCCCCAAACCCTCCAAGGGTAATTTAAAAAATTTTGCAAATGTCTTTGCAAATACTCTACCACTTGGATTCTTGAATACTCCCTCTGACCCTGTTCACTTTTTGTTTATTTATTTTAGTGCCATCAATGGCTGTGCTCAGAGCTTACATATGACTCTGATCACTCCTGGTGATACTTGGGGATCATAAAAATTGCTAGGGATTGGACCTAGATAGACTGTGTACATTGCAAATCCTTAACTTCTGTAATATTTATGAAGTCCTCTCACTTACCTTATAACATAGAAATGACATTGAAGACTACATTCTTCTTTCATTTTCCCAATATTGTATTGCAGTGAGTTTCTCATTATATGTTGTATAAAATACATCTGATCTCTTTTTTTATTTGGAATTAATGAAAAGAATTGTTTTCACTTAGCCTTCCTTTTGCTTCCCACATAGAACACTATTAGTAACCTGCTTGGTTATGAACATATCAACATACTTGAACAATATGAACTTTGACTTATCTACACATGTAGATTCTTGAACAACTTGGAAGACTATAGACTTGCCGGAATTTTCAGAAGTTGGTGAACTTATGAGATATTACGTTTGCCTCCAATTACCTAACCAGTTCATTCCCAAATTTGTTTCAAAATGTGCAGAAGAGCTATTGACATTTGTTAAGCCCATGGACAATATTAAGCTTTTAGGCTTCAATGCTGAACATATATTTAGAAAAAAATGTTAAGTATTTATTGATATATACATATTAAAAGATATGACTTTAATTTTAAGTTCAAAATGTTCTGAAAAAAATTCTCCCCAGAAAACAAGAGAGAAATATTAATGATTTACCACATTGATTCCTTGGAGAGAAGGAATCTCTCTTACCTGACTAATGGTCTACACTTCATCAGTAAGCTGAGGAAGAGTAAGTACCTAAGTGGTGCTTCTGCAGTTCCTGATGGTACTTGAAAACAATTTGTTATCATCAAGTAGATTAAATAACTCCTCCCCGGATATCTAATTATCTGATAATTTTTTTAAAAAAACTAGCTATTTCTTCTTCACTAGGATGGCATATGTAAATTCTGAATATAAATGCGAACTAAGAATCAAGTGCTTCAGAGTCCTCAATTGTATTACCAGAACTCTGGTGATATAGCAGAGAAAGAGTTTGCTGACATCTTGTGACTATGCCTGGAGTAATGAATGATAACCTTAGTGTCTAATCTATTTTGGTGAATGAATATTTTATTGAGTTCCTGGTATATACTGTTAGCCTCTATTATAAAGTAAAACTATATGCCCAAATAACTAAATATTACATATAAATCATAATCAAACACTTTGAAGCATAGAAATTATGCATTTGATCTATGCAATATATATAATATATATTATATATTATATATGATTTTGCTAAACCTCTTTAACTAAATATTTTAGCAAATAGGAAAATTATACCTCAGTATCTGTGTAATTTTCAGTCCATATTTCTTTAATGAAGGAATATATGATTAATTTGTTAAAACTATGCAAAATTTCAAAGGAATATCAGTCATCTGGCTGAAAACTCTGGGGTGCCTTTGAAGAGGAATAGGCCAAGTTCTTGACCTGCCAAAGTCTGGGCAGCAGCATCCACAGAGGCCACAATTGCTGCCATGTCAGAGAACCAACTTCAATGGTTCATGACTAATATCTGCAGAGACATTAACCTGACAAAATTTCTAAGTACACTGGTTGTAGGACTGAAATTTCTAAGGTCTTCTCTGAGTGTAGAAGGGTAGCCTATCCTTATTCCTACTTTTTGAAGTCCCATTAACCACACCCAAAACTATACCCATTTCCCTGTAAGTTTACAGGCCCATTTCTACAGATCTTGGGGATTTCTGGAGCACAGGGCTGCATTTGTTTATACTGGTGGCTATGCAACACATTTCAATTCCTCAGAGCTACAACACAGTGTTTCCTCACCAACTTAAATAGGAGAGTTGCATAGAAGCCAACTGATTGCAATATGAATACAGCAACACAAAATGCTCAACTAGCAACTCGTAGTTTAGTAAATCTTCAATTAGTTAATCCACTGTTTAACAATTTTCAAAAACAGTCTTTTACTAAAATAATTTTTAGTAATTTATTTAGCCACTTAGTTGTAGCAATCAATATAAAATAATTTTGTTTTGTGTTGTTTTGTTTTGCCTGCCAATGATGAAGGCTTGGGATATGTTTGTGTAGAAATCTTAGGACAATGGTAGAGGGAATATTACACCAGTGGTGGGAATGGCATTGGAACAATGAATGTCAGAAATATTTGTATTATGAATAACTATAACTCTAATGTTAATAGAGTATTTTAAATAAAGAAGAAAAGATGAAAAAATAGAAAACAAATACTTGTGTAATTTACCTATGCACAACTAAGAAAAAAACTTACTAGGTCTTACCATATGCCCTTGTTGGTTTTTTGGCAGACTTATGTTTTCCCAATAAGATTGTTTGTTTTAAGAAGTAGCATAAAGATTTATGAGATATATTGCACAGTATATCTTGACTATGACTTAATAGACCAAACTAAGTGTTTAACATACTCTTCATTGATTTTCATTGATTCTTCTATATGAAACAAAGCTTGAGTGTTTTAGAACTTGTAGTAATGATAAGTGTTCAGCATTTTAATAAAACAATGTAAATATGAGTGTTTTCATGCAAGAGAAATAATTCTTAAATATTAGTTAACATTTTATTTGTATTTCAGTGGTCTCAGTGTCAGTGGTGCTATTATATGAATTAAAAACTTTCCTATAAACACTACAAATATAATTGTCACCTTGTTGATAGTATTTTTGATCATTATAACCCATCATTCAAGTTAGCTTTTCTGCTATAAGAGGAGCATTTTTTCCTTAAAATTATATCTTTTAGTATTTGAATAATTTTCTGACCAATTTCTGTCTTCTAATTGTCATATTTTCATGGTGATTTCAAGTTTCTAGTTGACCTCAAATTTACCAACTATGCCTCACTTGTATAGAGCATCCTTAGACATAGCCTATCTGAGGTAGGGGTTTCTCAGAAGGAGATGGAGTAGCTAAGGATATAGGAAGAGTAAGAGAAACTTGTCGTTATACTTGCTAGCAAAACAGAAAGCACTGAACCAATAATCTCCAAGATTTGTTATCTTCAGGATGTTTTTAATATAACAAGGCAATTGCTACTGATCTGTATTTTCCCAGTCATATCATTAGATATGTCGACCCACTACTGTATACATTTGTCTCCAAATTTCTATTATTTACCTCTATTGGTTCCCTTCCTGTACAGTTTACATTTTTTTCTGGATGTATGCAAAATTTAAAATATTCCTCATTCCATGGTACAGTGGACTTAATCAGGCCTGGCTGTATTTAAGGCAGGCGCCATAACCTCTATACTATCTCTTGAGCACTCTGCCCTTTGTCTTTCCTTTAGTAAGAAATTTAATTTTAAGTGCCATAATTCTAATTCTTTTTCTAGTGTCTAAAGTGCATATAATGATTTAGATTCTTATCTCAGACAAAACCTAAATATATTTTTTCCAACTTTTCAACAATAACCAGGAGCCAGAGTGATCACACAGCAGTAAGGCATTTGTTATGGGACCTGGGTTTGATTCCCCGTATCCCATATGGTCTCCAGAGCAGAGCCTATCAGGAACAATTTCTGAGCAAAGAGCCAGAAGTAATCCTTGAACTCAGCCAGGTGTGGCCCCAAAATAAAACAAATGAACGAAACAAACAAAACAACAAAAAGAGGGCCCGGAGAGATAGCACAGTGGTGTTTGCCTTGCAAGCAGCCAATCCAGGACCAAAGGTGGTTGGTTCGAATCCTGGTGTCCCATATGGTCCCCCGTGCCTGCCAGGAGCTATTTCTGAGCAGAAAGCCAGGAGTAACCCCTCAGCATCGCTGGGTGTGGCCCAAAAACCAAAAACCAAAAAAAAAAAAAAAAAAAAAACCAACAACAAAAAGAAACAATACCCATTCTTAGATACAGTCCATTTTTCTTCCACCGATTCTTGATCTATCCATTCAGGGGACATCCTCTGGTTTTCCATTATAGGACTGTACAGATTTTCCTCCTATGAGATCTTAATGAGTTATAAATTACTTGAGACTAAAGCTCCTGTCTTTTTACTTAAGTGGTCTTGTTATCTAATAAAGTTTGTATACGATGTGTACACTTATGTATACTATGTGAAGAAGGGAGTGCATCTGTAATTTTCAAGTCACTTTTTTTTTATCTTTTGGGACCACACCCAGTGACGCTCAAGGGTTACTCCTGGTTATGCACTCAGAAATCGCTTCTGGCTCGGTGATCATACGGAATGAGCAGGGATCAATCCAAGGTCCGTCCTAGATCAGCCTTGTGGAAGGCAAATGCCCTACTGCTGTGCTTTTGCTCGGGCTCCTTCATGTCACTCTCACTTTTGTTTTTAAAAATGTCTTGTGGTAAAGATATGTGTTTGCAATGGTGCTGACATTTATGGTTTTCATGTACAGTTACTCACCTTACCACTATCAAAATAGCCAAGATGAGCTTTAGAAAAGAGACTATAATAACATAAAATAGATCCGGAACACGAAAAAGGTAAACCACTTATAGGAATTTTTGTAAAACAAAAATTAGGTTAGAGTTAACAGGATTAGCCTTCTTTATTAGAGGAAAATGAAGATTCATTGCCTACTGAGCATATTTCTGTTCTGCTGAGAAAAACATTTTGGAAATACAGTGGTTATGCTTGCCAAATGTATGTGTAGTGTAAATGAAGTGTATGCATGTACACTTAATAATGGTTAAAAAGAGGGATCAGAGGGGACCAGAATGATAGCACAGTGGTAGGGTTTTTGCCTTACCCATAGCCTACCTGGAAAAAACCCAGGTTCAATTCCCAGCATGCAGTATGGTCCCCTGAGCCTGCCATAGGGATTTCTGAGTGCAGAGCAAGGAGTAATTCCTGAGCACCCCCGGGTGTGGTTACCCCTCCCCCCAAAAAAATGAAGGATTATGGAGACAGCTTCAAGATTGGAATTCATGCATTGAGTAACAAGTTGATAGTAGCCCCAGTAATAGTTGTGCTAATAAAGATTTAAAATAGGGGCCAGGCGGTGGCGCTAAAGGTGAGGTGCCTGCCTTGCCTGCGCTAGCCTTGGACGGACCTTGGTTCGATCCCCCGGTGTCCCATATGGTCCCCCAAGCCAGGAGCAACTTCTGAGCGTTACTGGGTGTGGCCCAAAACCAAAAAAAAAAAAAAGATTTAAAATAAAAAATATAAGTGTATGTAGATATATGTTTCTACAGTATTCTTTACAATAATGGAAATGAAGAGCATTATGCTGAGTGAAATGAGTCAAAAGGAGAGTCATAGATTTATCACACTCATAAAAAAGATAGTATGGTAATAATTTACTGACACAATAAAGGTGAGGACCAGGAGGTCCATTCCCTGGTAGGAAATTTGCCACAAATAGTGCAGTTAGGGCAAGAAGGGAGTACTGTGACAATATTTGGAAATGATTATTCTAGTCAAGAACAGGTGATGAAAGATGATAAAGGAGATAGGCATGAAACCCTTTTAGTAACAATATTGCAAACAACAGTTTCTAGAATGAAAATAAAAGGAGAGAGAGAGAAAGAGAGAGAGAGAAGAGTAGGTCTGCCGCAGAGGTAGGCATGGGAGAGGGCAGGAGAGAGGATAGAAGGGAAACTGAGGACATTGATTAAGGAAATGCATGCACTAGTGAAGATTGCTGTATATTGCATGATTGAAACTCAATCATGATCAACTCTGTAGCTGAGAAAATTGTATTATGAATTTATAACTATGACATTCAAATAAGTAATTTAAAAATATATTATTTAAAAATATATCTTGGGGCCAGAGCAGTGGTGCAAGCTATAAGGCATCTGCCTTGCATGCGCTAGCCTAGACAGGACTGTGGTTCAATCCCCCCAAAGTCCCATATGGTCCCCCAAGCCAGGTGCAATTTCTGAGCACATAGCCAAGAGTTAGTAACCCCTGTGCATCACCGGGTGTGCCCCCTAAAATGAATAAATAAAAAAAAATAAATGTTATACACAGTTTCAGTGTATAATATTTTAATGTTTTAAAATGAGATGAAAACATCAAAATATTCAAGCTATCTAGATGTGTATTCTCTGGGGGAAAAGTTGCTTTGTTAAATAAGTGACTTATTGCTCAGCAATTTGTCTTACAGCAAACATAATTGTGTTAACACTTTATTTTTTATTAGTTCTTATTTAATAAACATTGCTACAATAATTATCACTATCTCATAAAGATTATTTTAAAAGAGGATGAATAAATAAATGGAAAAAAGAACCATATAAATAAATAATTCTTTAACATCAGTTTTTAGGTACAACTAGGCCTATTTATCACTGTTGTACACAGACACCAACAACTCACAATGGTGAACCATCAAGAGTCAACATAAAGCAGACAACATAGATGTGTCTGTCATTTACTTTGGCAGTAAGATGCTGTCATTTAATGGTCAAAGAACTAAAGGGACCCATAGGTTGAATTTGTGTGCTGGATCTTTTGAATTATCTGTAATATTTTTAGTTTTTCTAAAGCAGTTTTCTCATTTTACAAGTAAAGTCGATGTTCTTTGTGTCTTATGGTTTCAAAGCGATTTAAGTCTGCTATGTAGAAGCTTTTTTATATAATAAATGTTCAAATAAATTTAAGTATAACAGTTGTTATTCTATAGAAAGTATGTGAAAGTGAGTTCATCACCAGATAATCTTTCTGTCAATAGTTTCTCTTTATTTTTCTTTTTATTTATCTTTTCTGAATGAGCTACATCTATATACTGCATAACTGTACAAAGCGACAAATTACTCTATCCAAAATACCAGACCAAACAACAGTCTAGTGGAATATATAAATAAATGTCAGTCAGTGTTTAGTCAATTCTGTAAATTCTCATATTCCAGCTAAAATAGTGGTTTAAAGCTCAGACATATTCTTTGTTTTGTAAGATCACATTTGTAAGTATTGATTTCCATAGATTTTTTTTCTAACATTTTCCTCTTTTTTCTTTCTGTTTTCCTTACATGCTGACTTCGTTGTAGCAGACCACCTGGGGATTGAATTTATGGGTAAGAATAAACAATTTACTGCTTAAAAGCTGAAATAAAGCTAATGTGATAATTATATATGTAGTATTTTCTTCCACAAATGATTATAATTCAAATGTATTATTATAAGATGCTATTAGTAGTAAATATGAATTTTCTCAATTTCTCCACAAAATAATGGCTAACTACTTATTGAGATGAAAAATAAATGTTAATTGTAGCTCTGAAGCCAGGCAGAAGAAGAATTTGACTCTCCTTTTATACTGCAGTTCTCAATTTTCTTAACTGTAAATTAGGGCAATAGGTTACAGCACATATGAATTTCCTAATATAAGGTCCTGAAGATTGACTCTATAATTGATAGAATATAAGTATATTTATGTATATTTTTATGTTTTTATAGCTTCAGCTCTGATTCATTTTACTTCTTTATACTGAGTACTTTAGTTATATTTTAATTTAATTTTAAATATAAACTATATAAACATTTACATTTATAAAATTTTAAATTATCTGTTTAAAGTATCAGTAATAAATGCTATGTTCTCAAAAGCAGCAAAAAAATTCTGTGGGTGGGTGTTGTTTTCTATTTTCACAGATAATTACATTAAGAATTGAATATTATTGTCTATGCTATAAGTACAATGAAGGAAAAATGTTTCTAATGATTGTTATAAATATGGTACTAAATTAAAAGAGAATCAGGATTTAAATTCAGTGAATTTGAGATGACCTAATTCAAATTTATAATTGCCTTCATTTTTGATTATTGATGATTCTTAATTTTCATTTACATGATGATATATATTCACCCATTTATTCGGCTAATTTTACCAAGTGCTAGTATAAAAAAACCCAATATACTACAAATATAATATTTAATCTATTGTTTAAAACCTGGTTAGATGGAGGGCAGACTTGAGTAAACTTAAACGAAAAAATAGTTAATGAGTTGAACATGTATAAAATTACAAAACTCTTTAAAAATCTAGCTAAGACTAGACAATGTTATTTGGGACTAGTTTTTCTGTGGAAAATATGAAAATTATTTTAAAGGCATTTAAGGCACAATATTGAAGTATATAAGATAAATTGATTTTGAAGTATAAAAACAGAAATAGAAGATGATAACTATGGGATTTATAGTTTCCTTATTTATATAACTATAGAACTATTTATTAAAAACTGAATACTAAAAGCACAGATTTTTTTAAATAAATTGAATTACTGTGGAACATTTACAAAGTTTTTCATGATTGAGCTTCAGTCATACAATGTCCAATACTCATTTTATCACCAATGTACATTTCCTACCAACAATGTCCACAGGTTTCTTCCTGCCCTCCCCGACTACTCTATCTCATGCCTGCTTCTATGATAGACATTTTATTCTCCCTCTTTCTCCTTTTTATCTGAAAAGACAGATTTTTATGAAATAATTAAGTTTATAAATATTAGTTTCAGGTAACTTTGATATATCTGAGAGATAATGTCAGGTTGGTAATTGTCTGTTTTAAGAGTTAAAGGAAACTTAGGAATTGGTATTTCTTGTTGGACAATATTATTCAGTAGATCTCTCTTATCTGGATTAACTCACAGGAAAAGCAGAAATTTTACTACTTGCAGGTTTAGGCTTTTGCTAGATAGATGCAAAGAAATCTCACAAAGACAATGAAATTTGGAATAATATTCAAACTTATATTTATTGTATTCCTATTTTACTCTGTGCAAGATGTGTAAGATATTGAAGATTGAATTTGGAATGTTAGTATTCCAGGGTTCTAAGACTATATGAGAGAGAAAGCTACATGTAATTGAGGTCATATAATAACTGCTATAAAAATGACAGTGGGAAGATACAATGAAAGAAAAGTAAATTTAAAGGAAAGCAACTAAATGGAATTTTGAAGTTTAGAAACAGCTTCCCAGGGTAAAAGTACATTTATTGAAGCTAAGTATAGGCTGAAGCATATAAAACTGTAGCAAATGAAACTATTGTCTAATCTATAATAGCTCCATATTGTTTCAGCATTAGATTATTGTTGCTATTTGCTGTATTGCTATTTCAGTCTATCTCTGGGTTTTTAAGCTCCCTTATGTGACTAACCGGAAGACAAAGATGATTTGTACTTCTATAAAAACCTTTGACCAAAATTGTTGTTTTTTTTAAGAACTATTCTGTAATTTAATAAGGCATTTTGAGTTTAATCTTCATTAAAAAATCAGCATTCAAAAGGTTTTCCTTGATGATATACATTAATTATTCTTAATTATGTTTCTAGGATTAGTACAATGAACATTTTAATAAATTGGTATTGTTACAACAAAATAATGTGATATAATTAAAATTAAATTCATATAGAATTAGGTCAGAAATCTGAAGGTACAGGAAAACAAAGAACTTGCTCCTAAAACAAAATAAAATAAAAGAGTTTACACAAAACAAGTAAACATATCAATAACATTTTTGAATTCATGACTTCACCAACTAAACTCATATATGCAGAATCTGAGCAGCAGTTGGAATTCTTAATGTCAATTTATTGAAAATGCAACAAAATCAGGAAATAATATAAATGCATGTGTAAATACAAGTATTCAGGGCAATATGAGAAATCCAGCCAATCCACTAAATTAAACAGATGGATAAGATAACATCAGATTGATTGAGGTTTGGAGGTCATATTTATCATAAAAGGGATGTCTCATCTAAAAAATATTGGGCCACTGAGTTAGTGTTCAAGTATAGAACACAGTTTGTAATTTCATTTGAGCTATTTGTTACTTAACTTTTTCCTTGACAAGATCTTGTTGTATATGATACTCTGCACATCAAAGATTTTTGTACAGAAACAGGTGCCAAGGAATTTGCAGAAGTATTTGCAAGCCAGAGGGAGAACTGAAGATTGTATGGGAAATTACTTATGCAAATGTATCTGTTCTCATATGGAACAATAAAATAGACTATCAGAAAAAATCGTATTTATAATTGGACTTTTATGGCACTAATGTAATCTAATTCTGCAGTCTGATTTATCAGAGTTCTACTTTGGGTCGCATAGTTAGTCCATGTAGAGTGGTGCTAAGGGATTATTCCTAGCTGTGCACTCAGGAATCAATCTGGCTATTGTTCTGGAGAATTATATTCAGTGCCAGCATTGAAACTGAGTTGGCTGCATGCAAGGTCAATGTCCTTTCACTTTCTACCCTCTATTGTCTCTTCTAAATCAAAAGATTTATAGAGTTTATGATAAATAAAATTCACAACTAAAATATTCAAAAGTACCATTGGTGGTGGAAAGATTGCACTGGTGAAGGGAATGTTCTTTTTTTGTTTTTGTTTCTTTTGGGTTTTTTGGGGGGGCACACCCAGTGATGCTCAGGGTTTACTCCTGGCTATGTGCTCAGAAATCGCTCCTAGATTGGGGGACCAATTGGGACACCAGGGAGTCAAAACCAGGTATTTCGTGGGTCAGCCATGTGCAATGCTCGGACATTGGGATTGTTCTTTTACATAACTGAAACCCAACTACAAACATGTTTAACATGTTTGTAATCCTGGTGTTTAAATAAATATATTATTAAAGAGTTTTCTAAAATAGTCACTGTACTTTGAACTTAAAAATGAACAAAATGGGCCCGGAGAGATAGCAGAGCGGCGTTCGCCTTGCAAGCAGCCAATCCAGGACCAAAGGTGGTTGGTTCGAATCCGGGTGTCCCATATGGTCCCCGTGCCTGCCAGGAGCTATTTCTGAGCAGACAGCCACGAGTAACCTCTGAGCATTGCCGGGTGTGGCCCAAGAACAAACAAACAAAAAAAAATGAACAAAACACTGGGGCCGAAGAGATAGCATGAAGGTAAAGCGTTTGCTTTGCATGCAGAAGGACGATGGTTCAAATCCTGGGATTCCATATGGTCCCCCGAGCCTGCCAGGAGCGATTTTTGAGCATAGAGCCAGGAGTAAGCCCTGAGCATTGCCAGGTGTGAACCCACACACACAAAATGAACAAAACACTGACCAAGCAATAGTATTCAGGAATTATTCCTATGTGCAGAGCCAGGAGTAACCTCTTAGAATTTATGGGTGTGGCTTCCAAACGAAAAACAAATAGACAAATAAATAAATGAGACAGTGAATTAGGACCATTCCCACCACTACTGTTGACCTCCCTCTATACTAGTTCCCTGCATGCATTCAATAGCTCCACCCATAGATTCTAGGACTACCAGTGTAACAGTTCCATTTTTTTTTTTTTTTGCTTAACTTGTTGTAGTTTGAGTATCTTGATTCTACTATTGTTGACATTGAGATGGGTATTTAGATCTGACCAATTTTTTTTTCCATTTAATGCATCTGAGACCACTTGGCCTGGAGCCCAATCCACTTTTTTTTCTTTACTCAATTTGTACGAAGACATAGAAATATGAGACAGATCAAAATGACTCAAGTTCTATGGTTTTATGAAAAAGGTGGGAACCCCTATCTAGAATATAAATAAAACTAAAATAAAAGATAAAAAGTAGGGAAGAGGGGCAGATTACTTTTTTTGCATAGGCACGACAAATGTTGGAGAAATTAGAAAGGAAGTTTTATTTGGTTAAGAGATACAGGTTGTCTCCACCCATGAAGCAAATTGTCAAAAGACTGACTATAAACTCTGGGCTTTGTTGGTTGCTATAGTCTCTGGGCTTGTTGGTTGTCCAACCCCAATGTCGCTCTTTATGCTCCAAGAGAAAGTTCTGCTCAGTCCTGGTTGTCAAAGTCAGTCTTCTGTAGTTAGCAGTCTTGATTTTTGCACAGTTCCTAGGATGAAGCCCAAGATAAAGTCTTTGTTGTCCCAGGACAAATTCTGCTAAGTCGTGGTTGTTATAGTCAGTCTTGTGTACTTAGAGATCTTGGTTTTTTGCACAGATCCTACGACAGACTGCCTTCTGATTTCATCTCTACCTTTGGGTGGTGAGGTAGGGCAGCCTGCCTGTAGGCCAAGTTGTTGCTGTTTTCAAGTCATCATCAGGTGTAGAATTACATATTAATTATTAAGTCTTATCAACCTACCCTGGAGCAGGTTGGTGCCAGGGCAACACATGGGCCTTCTCCAGGGAGAATTTGATTCCTAGTGCTGGTGCTATAAACTTGCTGCTATCACTGTAGGGATCTGAGGTTTGACGCTAGATGGTTAGATATCAGATCCATTGAGGCCTAAGTCAAGTCTCCGTGAGAAACGTTCAAGGTGAAAGACATCCATGCACTATAAAACTTATTAATTTCTATCCCTATTAAATGAAAACTTATTTCTATATGTAATATTTCCCCATTTTAGTGTGCTTATGCGAAATGAACAATGCCACATGATACTGCTGGTGTATATAGGAGTAAAAATAACAAGTTAAACAATCTCTATAACCTGATTTTAACCTGAGCTCATAACCCAACCATGGCTTTTCTACAAGAGTTTCCTACTAAGCAGACCCACAGCAGGGATGGGGGAAGCTACCTTTATGTATAGAAATAGACAGTAATAAGTATAACTGTTAAGGAAATGCATATACAGAAACATGATGAAGAAATATTAGTCTTTTGAAATAGTTAAAGGGTGTGCACAGAGCAGTTTCATCTCAATTTATGGTCTTATGGAGTCTGCCAAACGGTTCACAGAAGTTGGGAATCAAGTAGTGTCCTCAAGTTGAGGGTTTCTCAAGAGCTGAATCTCGTAGGAAGGTACAGTATATAGTGGGGGGATGTGGGAGAAAAAGGGCCACCTAGAATGGGTCTGCAAAAGCAGTGTCTGCAGGTTTTTCCCAGGACAATACATAACAAGCTGGGAGGGTGTCCTTTCACTTTAGGAGCCAGCTGGAAACTTATTGGGGTAGGGTGAATTTTCTGATTATTGAGGAGTTAAGAACTGGAATGGAGAGGGTTAAATAGAGAAAGATAGAGGGTCATGGTTTTGAAGTGTGTGAGAGGATAAAAGAGGTGTTAGATGGGGGTAGGGAGGAGGGATGTTATATAATGGGACTATATGCAATATAAACAGGGATTATGTACAATGCAAATTAAGCAAGCTTAGAGGAGTCCACCATGTACATACTCAAACCCACACCGCCCCAAAAGTGCATACAGACAGACAATGGAGATCTATTCGTAGGTTACAGTTGAAGTAGTGACCCTTATGAAATGGGTTAAACATTAGGTTTAATACTAATAGGTTGTATGTGCTTATTCAAATTTAACTGACTCATATGTAGTCAAGTGATTTAATTAAAAACATGATCTGATTTTTAATAGGCATTAGAGATAGATAAGGGAGTATCACCATACTCTATGCTTAAATTTCTGAATCAAAATTTATTTTGATTTATTTGATTTGAAGTCATGAAATATTCCTATACATGGATGTACATGGAATCTATCATCCTGAGTGAAATAAGTCAGAGGGAGAGAGAGAGAGACGCAGAATAGTCTCACTCATCTATGGGTTTTAAGAAAAATAAAAGTCATTTTTGCAACAATCCTCAGAGACAATGAGAGGAGGCCTGGAACTTCCAGCTCACTTCATGAAGCTCACCACAAACAGTGGTGAGTGCAGTTATAGAAATAACTACACAGAGAACTACCATAATCATGTGAATGAATGAGGGAACTGGAAAGCCTGTCTGGAGTACAGGTGGGGGTGGGGTGGGATGGAGGAAGATTTGGGACATTGGTGGTGGGAATGTTGCACTGGTGAAGGTGGTGTTCTTTACATGACTGAAACCTAATCATAATCATATATGTAATCAAGATGTTTCAATAAAGGAATAAACAAAACAAAACAAAAAAAGTGACAGCCATGCACATGCAAATAAAAACCATAAAACAATACAAAGGCCTTTCATGATGTTTTACACTTTCTAATTCTCACAATTTGTGTTCATATCATGAAAAGTTTGCTTTTACTCAGTTTACCTGAATAATCTGATCATTTTAGAACTGATTATAAGCAACTATGCTTTGGGTAATGTGCTACATAAAACAAAACTCACTGGGCTTTTCAATGTGGGGAGCATGTTCTCATTTTACAACGTTGGCTTGATGGGTCAGAGAGATGGTACAGTGAATAGGGCACTTGTCTTCCAAGTAGCCAAGTGGGGTTTGTGTGCTAAATAAATAATCACCAGCAATATGGTAAAAAAATTTATTTGAAACAAAAATATTATGTCATTTAAATATATTATGTTTTCTTATAAAATAGAAGGGTTATGAATTAAAGTCATTAGAGCACATATAAACAGAAAAGTACTTGACATTCTTATATACTTTTAAATACCAAAGAATTTCAGTAAGAGATAACATTATTTAATTTTTAACATGTACCACAAAATTTACAATATCTTTTGTTGTTACTGTTTTGTTTGGGTGCTATACCCTGTGCTATCTAGGTTTACTCCGGATTTGCTCTTAGGAATTATTCCTGGGAGCTTAGGGAACCATATGGGTTACTGGAAATTGAATCAGAGCCTGCTTCATGCAGGGCATGAGTCCTACTCACTGTATAATCTCTCTGGTCCCTACATTATATTTTTATTGATAAAAAATAATAAAAGGAACAATATATGCCCTTATAAACAAACCAGTGTCTATTTGCTTCAAACAAATCATTCAAAGAGCATGAAAATAGCAAATACAGGATTTTAGCAGGTTCTTCTTTATATGAGAATTCTTGAGTTCTACTAATAACTGCTATTCACATCACATAAGGAATGCTTCATAATTATCAAAGGCTGCTTTCTGACAACTGCTTCAAGTGTAAGTGTAATTTTATTTCTCTTCCTAATGTTTGTAGGTGATGTTTTTCAATTATCTTCAGCCAATATGAATCTTGGCTAATACCATTAATTATCCAACTTCTCAGAAAATGAAACATGAAGTTAATTTCAATTTGTGGCTTTATTTTCTTAATGACAAGTATACAAAAGATTCCCGTTGTCTTATCATTGTTGTCTTTCTTGTAGGTAATCTTATTGTACATGAAAGTTTCTCGATGATTATATCATGTGTTGCATTATATTAGTTCAGTAATGCTAATTTAGAACATATTCAAGTTATAAAGACTTTACATATTTGCATACAATATAATATAAAAAGCATATGCACTGAACAAATGTTAACAGATCAGCTTTCTATATGAGTCCCAAGTGGCAAGTTTATTTTCTTTCATTACATTTCTTCTTTTTAAGAAACAGATATGTTGATTTGATGGGTTTGTTCCCAAGATGCTCTAAGAAGCACACATAATAACAAAAGTTTTGCACATAAGTATCTATTACATATGATATCTATACATTTTACATTATGTATAACATTCAAATGCATAGAATAAAATTATGTGTTAGAATAATAGTCAGTAGAACATACTGGTGCCTCCAGTGGCTAATACAAAATGTTTTTATATAGTCTTATACAATAAATAAAATAAATACATTTTGATAGAAAATTTCAGTGAGATTAAAAATTATCAGAGATTTTTAAAACTGCTTACAACCAAACACAAGCACAATATTTATGATTATTAATTAGAATATCTACACATAAGAAAATAGACAAATATAAAAATATTTGTAGACTAGCATCCATAACAAATTGACAAACTTTTATTTAGTGATAATTTTTTTTATTTGAAATTACTTGTGACTATTTTAACTATTAAAACATGCTGTGCTATTCACATCAGATTATTACATTTGCCTAAAATTATTATTGTGCAGATAGGATTAAAGTCTTGAGATGAATTGCAAAAGAAATTACAAATGTTTCTAACATCTCTGAATAGCAAGTGTGTTTACTGAAAAGATAAGGATGTCATCCATAAAAGAAGGAGTGGAATACTGAAGAGTATCCTGCCTACTCTGAGTGACAAAGGGCACTTACTGGCTTTATCCTCTTCTGTAACTAAGGGTCAGAATAATTGAGTCAATGAGTGACTTGTAGATGGTATTTCTATGTAAAGCTCAGCTCCTTTACATGAAATTTACCCTTCTTCTACCTGTTAATGACCAACTCAAATTTGTCTTAATAGTTGTTTGGGTTTTATGACTTAGGAAGTATCTTAAGCCTATTGATAAGGGCATTTATGACTATCAGTTTTGTTGTGGATTACTAATTTTAACGTTAATTTTGAGGGTGTTAGGACTAATAATTTTATATTTTGTAGTTGGGGATTTTCAGCTGAGAGTCTATCTGTGGGTTTGCATTTCTGTTGCAATAAAAAATGAGGACTCCATCATGCCTAAAAGTAGAGAATTCTGCCCCCCCCCTTTTAAACACGACAATATTTCTCAGTCCACTGGGCCTATTCCTGTCCCTGAAACTATGATACATTTTCTAAAATTGATAAGTGAATAAATTGAGAGTTTCAGTATAAGTAATGAATATAGATTTCAGCAAAGGTGTAAGTAAACATCCATTAATTTATCACATTATATGGGGAGACAGATTATATAAACTAATAGAATCATTAAATTATTGAGTATCTTATAAAAGATGATTAACATTTTATCATATGAAGAAAATTAAAACTACAAGAAGAGAAATAGAGTTTGTGGCTACAAACTTATGCTCAAAATAAATTATATTCTTATATTGCCATTATCTAATTAACTATGCATATGCCACTTGTCTAAAATTTTATTAGCTAATATTGGATTTCATAGATATTAAGTTTAGTAGAAACATAGGAAAAACTAGCAATGAAGATATTTAGATTGCCAGCTTATAGTTGAAGTGTAATTCCTAAATTAAAGCAAATAATAAAATTTAATATCCAAGTTTCCCAATGATTACTTCAAGAACAAAATAAATTTATTAAAAGGCAAAGAAAAAATAATGAATAGAACATTTAAATATGTAGTTATTAAGCTAATTGAGTTCTTATTAGAATTTATAGTACATATAAAGAGGTCAGGTGCAATGTTAGTCCAGATGACACAAAGTAAGCCCCATTCTAAAGAAACTCAATACATTCAGAGGGATAGATTTGTAGGACAATTATCACAAAATTAACGTAAGCCATATTCTGAGGGTTTTTTGTTTACTTTAAAACAGAAGTCAAGATGAAATCTTTCCAGGTATCTGCAAATGTTAATAAGTGTTTCAGACTCATAAATATAATTGAGTTTGTTCTTCACAGATAAATTGAAAATACTAGGTTTCACATATCTCTGAACAGTTTCATAAAGTCATCATTCAATGACTATCTATTTGTGAATCTTAGATATCACTGGGTATAATACTCAATGTCTTTTTTTTAATTTTTATTGTGACTGAAATGCATTACACAGAATTATTTAGGGTACATAGTGACAATGAATGATTGGGTTTGAGCCACACCCAGTGGTGCTCAGGGGTTACTCCTGGTTCTGCACTCAGAAATTGCCCCAGGCTTATTGGGGATCATACAGGTTGTCAGGAATCAAACTGGGTCCCTCCTGGGTCAGCCACATGCAAGGCAAACACCCTATTGCTGTGCTCTCTCCAGGCCCAGTCTTCTTGATATCATTTTTTTCTGTAAATGTTATGAGAAAATTATCATATCTATATATAGAAACAAAAGTATATATATTTATATGTATATATACATATAGTGGAGGTTAGATTCTCATTTCTTAGATCAGATTCAGTTTTACATAGTAGAGGAACAAAAGGATTCTTAACAGTTGGTAGACTGTAGAAGGAATGTGAATAAAAAGAAGCAAAAGAATATGGAGTTTTTGGAAATGATAAAATGTCTCAGAACAAACCTAGTACAGAGAAAAAAAGTGACACAAATCAGTCAGATCTAAGTCATTTATGATGATTCTATTCACCGTCTGGAAGGAGGAATAATTTTATCTTTTGTGAAAGGAAACCTTCAGTGCTTTCAAGTAGAAGAGTGGTGAGATTTCCCTTAAGGAGTTTATTTTGTGAGTAACAGTGTGGAAAGATTTCCTGAAGGCATTACTTACAAAATCTCAACTAATGGACCCAAATCAGCATTTTACCTTCAAGTTTCACCTTTTGCTTGTTCTCTGAACAATACCGTTGGTTTCATCTAGTTGAATTTTTATTCTTTTTTAAGTGTTAGACACTGAGATAGAGACATGAAACCTAAGGAAGCAGCAGGTAGGAGCTACAATAAGCTATGCCATGGGCACATTACTAGAACTTGAAGAGGTCTTTGAGAGGAGGATAGAATTTATATGTTTATGGAAAGAACATTTAAAGGATATAGATTGAATAAAAAGGACTATAAAGAAGCAATATGGTTGGGAATGTTGGGTTTTAGCAGCAAAACAATCTGCAATACAATTAAATTTAAAATTACATAAAATATATATCAAATTATGTCATTTCCCTAAATGATACTTTCTAATGTATTTATAATAAAATACAGACAGCATATATTGTATTTTATCCCATGCTCTGGATATGTGTATTTTCTTGGTTTCATTTCCTAGCATACTTATACTGCTTGTTACATTTCAACCACATTAGCTGCCTTCTTGTTCTATTATCTAGATCAAACTTTTACTTTCAGTATATTACTTATCTAAATATACAGAAGTACTTATTATAAAAGCTACTGTCCACATACTGTCCTAATAGATTTTTCATATGCATCATATTTTATAAATTTTTGTTCATCAAATTACCTCTTTCGTAGCAATAGTTTTGTTGAGATGAATTATTCATAATTTAAAACCGTGGGTTTCCCTGCTAAAAATTAGATTTATGAGAACTTATTGCTTCATTGCATCTCTGGGTCATAATAAACATTTATTGAATTAATTATTTTAAATAAAGTAAAATGGGTTGGTATTTCTAACTTCTCGATCCTAAAAAAATTGATAGAAAAGTGTACTAGTAAAAATCTCAATTAAACTGTGATTTGAGTCTAGATAATTTCTAACTGGTGGCTAATATTATTTCTGTAGATTACTCCTTGCTTATGTGAGAAGTATTTTTAAAGTATTTATTGAAATGGTAGCTTCCAGTTCTCTAGGTAATTGAATCAGTTTTTCAAGAGGATCAATCATCTATAAAGAGCCTAGTCAAAAGTCTTCTTATCAAATTCTTTCTTAAATTGATCATTCTCTCTTATAAAGTCAGTGGACATTATTTGTTTAATTGTTCTTTTTTTTTTTTAGTCCCATGGTATATTTGATATACTGAGAACAGTGTTAAAACCTAGGTAAGCAGAATAACAGAATTTTAAGGGCTCTTGACTACAACATTTACCCTAGGCAGATGGACTATCAACTACAAAGAGAGAGCCTTAGCTAGCTGATTCATAGTGGTAGGTCTGGGTTGGATCCAAATCTTGATTCTTTTATTTTTAGGGACAAGGGACAATCCATAGCAGAAACTTTATAGACTTCCTATATCATGATTATGGATCAACCTAGACAGAAGGTAGTTTAATGAAAGAACCAAATAATGTGGTGCTGTTTGGGCACTGCTTGTGTACTGAGATTCTGAGGAATCTATGTAGCTTGGAAGTCTAAACTGCCACACACTGGTTTGGGAGTCTCAAAGCCATACCCAGAAATACTAAGGAACAAAGCTGTGTTAGTAAGTTTCTTAATACTCGTACTATTTTTCTAATTCTAAACTCCTGTTTTTTGAATATTATATATATTTAGTATATATGTTGGCACAGAAAATAACATACTTCATTTAATTTTGGACCTATCATTTCACATAGTGGTTTTCTATCACAGGTCTATAACAATTGTCTATATTCAGAGTTGTTTTAAAATCACAGGTATATATATGAAGACAAGAAATACCATTTTTCTAACACTAAAATGACTAATTTATGTGAATGGGATGGTGACATTACTGACCTGGCTTGTATGTAGATAAAGTAGGCAGGGGATATAGTTTATCAGTAGATCAATTGACTTGAATACTGTGAGACCTAAGTTTGATTCATGAACCAAAATAATATTTAATGAAGCATGTAATGTGTTTAACACATTTGGCAATTTATAGGTTCTAATCAAGCTGAATTAAATTATATTTCCTTTGAATTGCTTCAATATCCAATATGATCTACATGCTGCCTAAAGTTTACCATTAAGTTATTTATTATCACTCTGACACTTCTGTTAAAGAGATAGAATACTAGTACTATTCTTTACTATCATATATGATAAAGTTGTACACTTTAGAAAAGAAAGACTAGAGTTACTGTTGATTATGAGAACTATTTTTAAGGCATTTCAAGAATTACCAGCTTTATTTTTCAAATAAACTCTGAATAAGTGTAATGTCTATGTATTTTTTTAAAGATGATTCGTAGGGATAACTTTATATATTCAATCTGGTTAGACAGGGTTGCTGCATTCTCTTTCTTATTATTTGCAATGGAATTGGAAGTAGGGTCAACATTGCATATTCAGAGAACCTGCCCATTTCGATGTTGCAACTTTGATTCTTAGTTGTATTTCATTCATTTTATTTCCTTGTATGACTAAAAACAAGGTAGGGGGTGGTTTAATATTTATAACTATTATATGTCTATGGCCATGAGAGGTACTCTCACATAAGATATTTTATTTTTTAAAGTTATCAGGAACTGTAAGCATGCCAAGTAAAAATTCAACATAAACAAATGATGGGATTTTTGTCTAGAACATTGTGATTAATTATATGTACCTTTCTTGTATGAATACTGTAAGTGAGTTGATACTTTATGAATATTTTCAAAAGTTAGCTATACTATGATGAGTGCCTACATAAGACTTACATTTCTAAGAAACAACTTTTGTAAGAAACAACCCAGAATGCTAAACACAGGAAGCCTAAAACTGGTCATATAAAGGAAATGCTACTTCTCATTTCACACACATAAAGAAGTTGAGGAAAGTCAAAACAACATATAAGTATAATATGTGTATATTACATATATACATTTAGGTAATGAAGATGCATTGTGTCCTACACCAAATATTTACAAAGTTAAAATTATTCTCATAGTCTTTCCTGACTTGCAACATAGAAGAAGGTAGATTTGCTGCAAATAAAATGACATATTTTACTGACACTATGTTAGATTGTATGCTCCAGTTAGGTACATGCATATTCTCAAACAGAGTCTCTGCTATAAAAGATACATTTTGTGTAGGATTCTCAGACTTATATCAAATGTAAGACATCTAATTAAATCTAAATTTTATATGTGTAACAAATAATTCTTTAGTATAGAGGTATTTATGACAACATTTCTCTGCAAATTTTTGATTATTTCTCAAAATTATTTTGATGTTAGTATTTTATATATCATTCCTAGTTTGGGGCCACTTCAAGGAACACTAACTTTATACATCATTTAAACCAAATTAAAATTGATATGAGTACATGAAGTTAAGTGAAAATAAAGGGGGGAACTTGTCCATTTTCAGCACTGACCTCAGTGACATGCATCACCCTTCCATTAACAACAGTGCAAACCACAGTGTCAAAATTAAAGAGAAGGGGGTCAGAGAGAGAGGGGAAACAGAGTGTGAGTGAGATAGAGAAATAAATTTTCTCTCTAGAGACAGGCATGTATGGTTAAGGGAAGGGGTGACAGCATGGTGGGAAGGGTGCACTGATGAAGTATGTACATTTTATGACTAAAATGCAACAGAGAACAGTTTTGTAACCACAGTCTAAAATTAAAAAAAAAATGACCAAAAGGAAAGAAAAGAAAGGGGAGAGAAGGGAGAGAGAATTTGGAGTAAGTCTTTTTGGTGCTTCTTGGGATAACAATTATTTGATTAGAATTTAGCAAAATTCATACTCAACTATTTTCAAGTTGTCTCTCAGCTTTTTTTACATGGTAAATACAGCCTTGAAAACTTATTGGTTCCAGGCTCTGCTGTCAGAGAGACTGATGAAGTATTTGAAAGACAAGTTCTTATTGTGAGTGAAATAGCTTAACACCTTTAATATGGATGCTTCAGAAAACAAATGGAAAAATACTAACTTAGTTAATAAGCTTTTGAGAAGAAAAGTAGCATTTAACTAACCAAAAATGAATTTCATGGCAATATTAATGAAATAATAACAGCTGTGCTTTTATCTATTCACCACCCATTCATTTTCCCATTATGTTCAGGCTGCTAAATTCAATCACAGACATGTTTATTTTTATGAGAATATAGGCTTTTTGTTTCTACCAAAAAAATCAAGGTGTCTGTTTTCTATAATTATACAGCTAAATAAGTTATGGTTCAAAGATTCCATTCTTCTGTAACTGTAATAAAATGAGATGTCAATTATGTGATAAAAAATATGTATGTGCTTGTGTGTGGTCTGAAGTCAGGCATATATCTATTATTGAATCTTCACAATCTATGTTTTTGGAGTATCAACTATATATCTTATATTTATTAACATTTATATTACAATTTTTATATATCTATTTATATGCAGCATTCATTTCTGGTCAATATTGAATACTTAGATTATGTTCTTTTATATATATTCCCTAATATTTTTCAGTGTGAATTTCAATGTGTAGATAAAGTTTGTGTGTGTGTGTGTGTGTGTGTGTGTGTGTGTGTGTGTGTGTGTGTGTGTGTGTATGTCTATAAACCCCAAAGCAAGAGGGTGTAGCAACTGACCGGGTGCTTTGGTAGTCCTTCCTAACACTTTCCTAAAGACTTTCCCTTGATGATTAGTCAACATAAGGACTTTTTTGGGGGGGTCACACACAGTGATGCTCAGGGGTTACTCCTGGTTATGTGCTCAGAAATTGCTTCTGGCTTGAGAGACCATATGGTATGCCGGGGGATAGAACCGCGGGTCGTCCTAGGGTAGCACGGGCAAGGCAAATGTCTTACCGCTCTACAACGCTGCTCCAGTCCCTAAATATGGTCTTTTTGGTCAACATAAAGACTTTTATGGAGCCAAAGTATTGGCTTTTGTGAAGGAAAAATAATTGAGAAGGACAACAACCAGAAACTCCAGTTGTGGGCTTCCATCCTCCTGAACCCAAAAAGGAGTCAAATATTCTGCTTCTCATAGCCCAGGAAAGCTACTAATTACTCATTTGAAAATAAAGTATAGGTGTTTGTATATACAGTATTATTCCCACAGTCATGGAAGCCTTGTTTGTCAGGAAAAGTTTACTGTATTCCCTTCAGCAATATTGCATTCTGATACAAATATGA